>NC_052053.1:19189697-19347197 GCF_903992535.2 Arvicola amphibius
AATGGATGGAAATAGAAAACACTATTCTAAGTGAGGTAACCCAGACCCAAAAAGATGAACATGGGATGTACTCACTCATAATCGGTTTCTAGCCATAATTAAAGGACATCGAGCCTATAATTCGTGATCCTTGAGAAGACAATAAAAAGATGAACCCAAATAAAAACATACAGTTATCCTCCTGGATGTTGGAAGTAGATAAGATTGCCGGGCATAAATTGGTAACTTGGGGGTGGGGTGGTGTGAGAATTAGCCTATAAGAGGCTACAGATAATGGGCCAGGCAGTGTTTAAAAGAATACAGTTTCTGTGTAATTATTTCGGATAAAGTTAGCCGGTTGCTGGGAACTGGGCGGCGGGACGCAGCCCCGCCGCTTCACACTACAGATTGGCGCTCCAACGTGGTGACTAAATCCACTTAAAAACCTTGCCCGCTTGGGATCGGAAAGAAAGTACTTTGAGACCATGCCAATGGCTCACTGCTCCCTTCCTGCACCTGGGCAGATGGCGGAATCAGGCTTAGGCGAGCGGGACAGCATTTGCAGATTCCTGCCGCCATAGAGAGAGAGGTGTTTTCAGACTGCACGGTGCTCTGCGCATCAGATTCGGCTGTAACTTGGATGAAAAGAGTTTCTGTGCTGCACGCTCAGTCTCAGAATTAAACTGCTGAGTGCGGCTCCAATGTCGACTGCTGTGTGCCTGGAACTGTGTGCGGCTCAGGGGCACCAAATGACTGAGGCAGGAGCAGCTCTGGCTCTGCTCCGCCATGCTGAACTGTACTGATCTCAGGCAGGATCTATCGTAATTACCACAATAACAGCGCAGTTAAGGTTTAGACTTGGCTGTAATCAGGCAGTACCGTATTACCTATAAGTGGCGCGACTTAAGTTTTTAAGAAGTGCTTAACCTTTTAAGAAATGCTCCTGGATAGTAAAAAATTACAGATTCACAATAGAAAAGATTCAGACATAGAAGGCCTTTAAATGGCTCACGTAGGCTTAAAAGAGAGAAAAAGAAAATATAGAGAATAAAGTTAATGCCTTAAAAAAAAAGGTTAAAGTCTTTAAAGAGACAGAGTACAGATAGTTATAGATTAAAAGAAGTAAAGTGATAGAGTAAAAATAAGCCACGTAAAAATGGAAAATTCACAGAGAGTCTGGATTATGTATTTTGTTGTGTTTTCTTTGATTTTTTTGACTGTAGAGGAGCTAAGTACAGAGAGACATTTCGTTATATGGGCTGCCAGGCTAGATCAGAATGGACATCTTAACGGTATGACTTCAGGATTTGGATCTAAGAACATGATGCTTTGGAAAAGAGTTTCTTTTGTTTTCACAGAGGACGAGACTCTGTGGATTGCTTCTATCCCAATATGGTATGATAGACCACGCCCTCCTGAAAGGTTGCTGTGAACATCTTCAAAAAATTACTTCACTCAACTGCCAACTGAGAGGAACCTAGCACACAGGTTACACCATGAAAGACCTAAATAACAGCGCCCCCATTCAGCAGGAAGCAGTTTGGAGAGAAATAACTGCGCCCATTTTCCCAAATATTGTTTATAAATGTTCTTTTACATTTAAAGGGGGAGATGATATAGATATGAATAATTTGCATTGGTATAGATTTTAAGGTCAATTTTGTTATATGTATATGTATTTCTTATCTTGATTAAGCTATTGTGATTGTAGTTCATTTTAAAAACTGTAATGTATAATTAGGAAATATAGGTTGTTAATGGATAATCATTGATAATAGTTAAGCTTGTAGTCATGTTATTAGATTTTCTAGATATGTAGAGATATATTTCAGTTAGATAGACGTTCTTCATATCTTTCAAAGACTGCAGAATATGGCATTTAATGTTTTAATAACTTAGGGTTTTTCATGACAATGAGACACGTCTGCTCCTGGCAGCACCAATCTACTTCAAGAGGAAGATGGGCATCGAAGAGGCTACTTATGGAGTTTGTTAGCCATTTGGGCAAGAAACTGCTCTTGGCTGGACTGTTGCATAAACTGGACACAAAAAACCCGCAGAGAGAGGACTGCTGAACTTGCCTAAAGGTGAGATGGTCTTTCGGGGTTCCTGATTCATGAAAGAGTCTGCGAGACGTTCTGCAGGACACAGCAGAAAGTGACTGAACTGTCTTTGGAATTTTTCTGCTTCATGGAAATGTCTGCTGGATACTGTGGGCCTGAAGCCCGAAGATGGATGCCCCAACCGTACAGAGGAACTTTGGGTGACTGTCCAGGCAGCGAGTTGTCTCTGTCATTTCTAGAGTTTTATAAGTTACTTATTTCTTATTTACTCAGGTAGCATTGAATCCTTCTGGAGTCTTTGATGGAGTTGAAGAATAAATAGATAGTTATAGCTTTCCTTAGTTATGATAAAAGATAAAATAGATTTAAATATTGTAACTGTAATACTTGCTTGATGACTGTTTTGTTACATGTAATTTTGCTATGTTAAAGTTGAAGCCTTTTTTGTTTAAACAGAAAAAGGGGAAATGATGGAGGAGAGTTATCTGTCTATGTTTCTTTCATTATTAATAAAGAAAACTGCCTTGGCCCTTTAAGAGAACAGAAAATTAGGTAGGCGGAGTAGACAGAACAGAATTGTGGGAACAAGGAAGTAGAGAGTGGGGGAGACGCTTCAGGGATTCGCCATAGTGAGTCTCCATGCTGCTCCTCTCCGAGATGGACGCAGGTTAAGATCTCTCCTGGTAAGGCACACCTCGTGGTGCTACCCAGATTACTAAATATGGGTTAAAGGAAGATGTGAGAATTAGCCTATAAGAGGCTACAGATAATGGGCCAGGCAGTGTTTAAAAGAATACAGTTTCTGTGTAATTATTTCGGATAAAGTTAGCCGGTTGCTGGGAACTGGGCGGCGGGACGCAGCCCCGCCGCTTCACACTACAGGGTGGGATGGGGGCAGGGGAGATGGGGAGAGAAAAGCGTGAAGGGGAGGATGGGGAGAGCTTGGGGGAAGGGGATGCTTGGGATATAGGAAGGGTGGACATGGGAGCAGGGAAGCATATATCTTAATTAAGTGAGCCATCTGAGAGTTGTCAAGAGACTTGACTCTAGAGGGGTTCCCAGGTGTCCAGGGAGATGTCCCCAGCTAGTTCCTTGGGCAGCTGCGGAGAGGGAGCCGAAAAAGGCCAGATCCTATAACCATACTCATTAATATCTTGCATATCACCATAGAACCTTCACCTGGCGATGGATGGAGATAGAGACAAAGCCCCACATTGGAGCACCAGACTGAGCTCCCAAGGTCCTGATGAGGAGCAGAAGGAGAGAGGTCATGAGAAAGAAAGTCAGAACCGTGAGGGATGCGTTCACCCACTGAGACGGCAAGACAGAACTAACGGGAGATCACCAAGTCCAGTTGGAATGGGACTGATGGAACATCCGACCAAATCGGACTCTCTGAAAGTGGCTGATGGTGGAGGCTGACCGAGAAGCCAAGGACAATGGCGATGGGCTTGGTCTCTACGACAAGGACGGGCTCTGTGTGAGCCTTGTTAGTTTGGTTGCTCACCTTCCTGGACATGGAGGGAGTTGGAAGGACCTTGGACTCAACATAGTGTAGAGAATACTGATGGCTCTTTGGCCTGGAAAGGGAGGGAGTGGGGGTATGGGTGTGGGGGAGGAGAGGGAAGGGGGAGGAGGAGGGGAGGAGATGGCTATTTTTAATAAAAAATAAATAAACTGGAAAAAAAAGAAAATGGATCTCTATCACCCTGGATCCCTGTTTAACTACACATTTCCCCAGCCCCCTCACATTGCCACTGACCTGGAGCTAACTTAGTCTTGTTTCAGGTAGAGGCATTCCATTCAGTTATAAAACCATAGTCTGGTAATGCTACCATTAAACCAATATCCAACTCTAAAGGATCTTCTATTTCTCTTTTATTCCATATCACCAAGCAAACTAACCAGAACAATAGCCATTTCCAAAGTCACAAAGAGAAACTCTCAAAGTTTTTACAGGTATGCTGTGCAGTTACACTGTGGATTTAAGGTAGCTAAGCTTTTCAATTATTTTTAGAGTATTAACATATGAGGGTCATTAATTAGAGAACCATAACTGGTGACTGTTATTTTTAGGTAGCTTGACATATGCCTATATTCCCAATATTTGAGAAGTTGAGGGCAGAAGATTTCTGAAAATTCAAGGGCAGCCCAGACTCTAGTTAGAGATCACATTTAGAAAGAAACGAGGAGGAAAAAGAGAAGGAAAAAGTATGTTTTCTAAATATTTTCCCATTATATAGAAAATGCATAGTCAGGATAGTGTTAATCATGGGACTCAAGCCATACTGAACTGCCTTTATGAACCACTGTCTAGAGAGTGAAATGGTAATTGTCATGTGTGGTTATCACATGTAATATACACGATGAATTATTATGCTGTTTCACATGACTAGGTAAAATTACTACATGTAAACTACTTTTTTTTTTTTTTTTTTGGTTTTTCGAGACAGGGTTTCTCTGTGGCTTTGGAGCCTGTCCTGGAACTAGCTCTTGTAGACCAGGCTGGTCTCAAACTCACAGAGATCCGCCTGCCTCTGCCTCCCGAGTGCTGGGATTAAAGGCGTGCGCCACCACCGCCCGGCTAAACTACTTTTTTAAAATAAAAAAAATCATAGAATTTACCAGGCATAGTAGTGAATGCTTTTCATACCAGCACTGGGGAGGCTGCAGCAGGAAATCTCTGTGAGTTCAAGGCTGATATGTTCCCTAGGGTGAGTTCCAAACCAGGCAGGGCTACAAAATGAGACACTGTCACAAATAAATGAACAAGACCAAAAAAAAAAAAAAAAAAAAAAAAAAAAAAAAAAAAAAAAAAAAAAGAAACAAAGAAAGAAAGAAAGAAAGGAAAAGACAAATTAATTAAAAGATTAAAAACAATTTAAAAACAACTTGATAAAACCATTAATTCAAAATACCAAGAATCTTAAGTTTTATCCCACATCCCTTCTGAGTTGTGTTCCTATTGAAAAATAAAGTCTCAGGTACACTACAGACAAGAACAATATACTATATAATTTTAAGTCAAAGTTCATAAAAGATAAATGGGCTGTCAAATTTATTTTAAAAACTTAAAGTTTCCCTTTAAAAATCTTCCAAAGCATTATCTATGGTACTCATGATCCCATGGCCGTCTGTAACTGAGCTGTGAGCTGAATTAACTCTTGCTAATCCATACCAATTTTTTGAAAGTACTGTTATACCAGGAACCTCTATATGTTGGGAGCTACAAAACTGTAACATTCTTTAAAATAATGTTTTCTCTTACAGTAATTAACAATACTCATAACAGACAATGACTTAATTCATAATTTATTCAATACATATATACTTCAATATGAAAGTATACAAATTCAAGGTGACTATGAAGTCAAGTAGAGAGTTTCCAGTCATGGACTGGGTTGTAGATCCTATGACCAAGGCCCTGAGTTAGATTCACTATCCCTCCACCAGTTAAAAAGAAGTTTTGAGACCAGACAGCTTTAGTTCTATAGATAAAGATATTTTTATCTTCCTGTCTTGTTTTCCACACTCACAAACCATGTGACTTTGAGAGAGGCTCAACAGGCCTCATTTTTCTCATGTGTGAAGTAGGGACAGTAATTATACCTCCCTCAAAGGTTGGGCTTGAGGGGGGGAACTGTACAGAAAAGCAGATCAAATGATAGAAGAAGCTTCAATTAATATTAAGTTTCAAGTACTATAATTATTAACTAAAATTTTCAAGGATGTTACTTAAACTAATCTTTACATTATAAAAGCTGCATCATAGTGACTTCTTCAAATAAAAGAGCGAATTACCGTATTAGCATCTGCAGTGTCTTACCAAGAAGGCACATTATGAATAAAAATTCTTTCATAGATATTTCCAAAAGATTTGGAGTTTTTATTTGAGATTCCAGGAAGCAGAGATTTAATGGCTAATATTTAAATGACAGGAAAGAAATTTTTCATTTGGGGTCAAACGCTTTCTCCTTCTGCTAATGTAATGAAGTCAAAGGATTGCAGAACTCCATTCCTCTTGCTTAATCTGGCCCCTCTTGATGATGAAATAAAACACTCAGTTCTGCCTTCTGAGAGAAGATGAGTTAGGAAACAAATTCCACATGCTTTATTTGAATTTTTCTTTTGTTCTTTATTAATTCTAGAAACTAAAAAGTTCTTTATAGTTGTTTTTTTGTTTTTAACTTTTTGGGGGACTGCCACCCAACTCTCAGATAAATGCATGGAGAATTATTCTTACTTATAAATGCCAGAGCTTAGCTTGCTTCTTGTCAGCTTTTTTTTTTCGCTTAAATAATCCCATTTCTCTTTATATATGGTTTGCCTCTGGGTCTTTACCTTTCTTTAATATATATATAATATATATATATATATATCAAATTTATATATAAATATATATATATTATATATATATATAATTTTCCTTCTTACTCTGTGGCTGGTTGTGTGACTGAATTGCTGACCCTTGGCATCTTCTTTTCTTCGTACGTTCTTCCCTCCTCCCTCCTCCTTTTTATATTTTTCCTCCTATTTATTCTCTCTGCTGGCATCCCCGCCTACTTCTCTTTCCTGCCTAGGTATTGGCCATTCAACTCTTTATTAGACAAATCACATATTTTAGACAGATAAGGTGGCACAGTTCTGCAGACTTAAATGAGCACAATATAAAGGAATGCAACACATCTTTGCATCACTAAACAAACATTCCACAGCATAAATGAATATAACACATCTTAAATTAATATTTCACCACAGTGCTTCATTTCCCAGTCTTCCAGTTATCTCTGTTAAGTTAACTTTTTGTGAATTTCTAATGAATGAGGTAATTAACTCGTACAAAGAAAGGTTCATTTTTAGCTTGCAATTTGGAGGTCTCAGTCCATGAAAAGCAAACGTAATGACAGGAGTTTATAGGCAGCAAAAACCATTTACCCAATCATGGGGGGAGGGGCGATCAGTAGAGAGGAGGGAGCTGTGGCAGTGGGGAGGAGTCCTCACACTCCTCGTCAGAGTAATATGCTGCTTACCTGCCACTATTGTCAGTCTCCAAACAATAGAATCGTAGCAATATCTCTTGCCTGGTTGTCAGATGTTGTTTATGCTCTATTATTCCTCATTCACTATCAACACATGACACATCTTGAATATTGTCCACAAGTTACAATTAGATGAAGAGTGGAATGATGGGACCATCCATGGACTTTGCATGTTGACTATTGTGCCACTCAAATGTCTCTTATTTTCCAAATCAACTCATTGTTACATAAAGAAATTCTATTAAAAAAAAAACTTAGTGGCCAAGCATTTGCTGAGTATGCAGAAAGACATAATCTTAATCCCTAGGGCTGAGTAAGGAAAAGAGAGAGGGCGAGATGGAGAAAGGAAATGAGATAATTTTAGCAGCTACCCATCTAATTGTTTCCACGTAGCTAACTAAAATACTGCCATTCCCCCCCATTAAATTAACTCTCTTTCCTATACAAATGAAGGTCCTTCTCTACTTTCTGTTTGTGACATAATCATCTTTTCATTAGCTCAGAATAGCTCCTTTGTCATCTTTGATTCCCTCCTGTTTCTTTTTTTAACTTTTATACTCAAGCACCTCTAGAATAATTCCCGACAACCAGCCTCCTCCCCTCCATCTCCATAGACCTTTCTGTAGATGCGGAGTTAGTTAGCTGTAGCCTAAGCAATTACAGAGTTCTTTGTCTCTTCTTCCTTTCCTACCATCTAACATAGGGTTCATAATTCTTTTGCTATAGTTCTTTTGCTAAAGCATGGGTGAGACCCTGGTAACCTCCTTTTTCAAACCTTGGGATGATTTATTAAAAAATCAATATATTTTGTATTCTCACCATATTTTCTTGACTTGTAACAAACCTTTCCAAACTGTTATGTGACTTGAGCTTTCTGGAAGAAGAGAAGTTGAGATTGAGATAGAAAGCAGGAGCTGCTGGCAGAAATCTGTTCTTGCTGGCTTTTCTTTCCTAGCCTGAGCATGTGGAAGGATTATTTTATAGGACATGTGGGAGGAGATTTGTGAGGAATGATGGAAACCAGCCCAAGTTTGAACACTAGAGTTCTTTTGCCCCTCAAAGGCTTAAATTTTTGAGGGCCTGCAGATAAACCCTGCCTAAAGAACTTGCCAATAGGATAAGTGGACAGAATCTTGATTTTATGTGTTGTTCTTCAGAAGCAAAATGAAACAGATTTTAGTGTATTAATTATCAGTGCTCATGTGAAAAAGAAGGGGCAGAGCATGATTCAGTAATGAGAATAACTTACCAGGAGACTGGGGTGAAATCTGACCATCAGAGCAGGCTTGTATTAAATGCTGCCCCTGGAAGGGAGAAAGCTTAGGTGGGGAGATTCTGTGCGGGTAGAAGAGACTTTGCAAATCTGCTGAATGCTGGAAGGGGTTTGCTGAGGGTAGCCTTGAAAGCCAAGAAGTAAGTCTTTCTGTGGAGAATGACGAGGGCAAGTATTTCAATATTTACACCACCATACAATATGACCTGAAGGAGAGAAGCCCATTATGTTAACCTCTCAGAGAAGCACAATCTTGCTCAGACTCTTTCTTACTCTCAATTAATGGTCAAGCATAATTAAGTGGAAAGGTCTATCACTAGTAAGAGCAAGCCCACTCCTGTCTCACTGCCTTTCAGCATCACTGATGGAAGCAGCACAAGGCAAAACAGCAGGAGCAAAACCCCAAGGGCTTTAAGGTGTCCGGCTATTTGGAAAACCTTCCAGTGTTATCAGTAGACAATGTAAGTGTTACTGAGTAAGTGCCTTCTCATGGACAGAGGTGAACATTTCCAGAAAATTTCAGAATTATTTAGGGAAAGTATACTTGTGAAATAATTTCAGGCACGTTGAAGTCAACACATACAGATTGAGTCACAAAGATTTGAGCATCATGGATAATTGCCTTTGTAATATTTGTGCTTCTGTAATTGCATATTAATTTTGCATTTGCAACTTTACCTTTTTGTACTAGACTATAAATTATGAAAGACCAAAAGTGTATATTATTTGTGTGTGCATGCTATTTATCAATGAAGTGAAAGGACTTAGTTTATACATTTATATTAGGAGTCTCAAACACCCACAGTTTATTAATAAATTTAGAATATGTTTTCTTTTATTTCCCACAAAATCAGAGTTGGTTATTTGAAGAAGAGCTTATTTTTTTAGAGCACATACATTTACAATGTAAGTGCCCTAACACATGGGTGAGACTTACAGTATCACAAATCTTTTGAGTGTGTACGGCGTTCCATGGGCAGAGGGGTGCTGCATGTCTGTGTAGCATGTTTATGAAACAAAGAATACGAAATATGTACTTGTGTAAACATGAAATGTGTCTCAGAATGGACTCATGAAATAAAAATGTTTTGAAGACCTTAGTCAGATTTAACATAAATATTAAAATGTTAAAAGTAATAAGCTAATTGTTTTATGTGTCTTGCATCAATCATACAAAATAACATAGAGAGAGGCGAATACCAAGAATTCCTAGTCATATATGACTGACGTATAGCACACATGATGACATTACTTAGCTTTTCTAATGGTAACAGTTAAGATACATAATCAATAATGATCCCGATTTTACATATGAGGACTCTGAAGTCAGATAAGAAATGAAGGACATAATATGCTTTTGAGTCTTTAATATCTTATGTAGCATGTCCTTTTAAATGATCTCATAACCATCAGTTGATGATGGTTAAAATCAACTTTAAGTACATATATGTATTAATTGGTATTTATTCAATTCACAAAAATTCTGTGAGCCCAGAGGTCAATGGAGTCATATGCTAAAGATGGAAAGAAAAAGCACAACGGAAGCACCTCCGTGGAGTGACTGGAGGCCAGGCAAATCCTAAAGAGAATGGAAAGATGTTTCATTCTAGAACATGCTCTTAGGTAAACTGACAGAAGGAAGAACTGAGGGAGAGGGAACCATGTGAAGTTTGGTTGTAACTATCTATACACATAAAAGGAAAGGAAAACCCTATGCTGAAGGAAGACGTCTCTGCAGACACTAGAGGGGACACTGGATCCCATACAGCTGGAGTTGCAGCCAGTTGTGAGACACCAGTTGTGATTTGGGTGCTGGGGAACCCAACTCTGGTCCTCTGCAAGGATAGCTATTACTCTTAACCATTGAACCATCCCTCTAGGTTCCCTTAAATACTTTGTAATAGAATAGTCTGGGGTTTTGGAATCGGTACACTGCTTTCCTTAAGGGACATGGAGAGGATAAAGGAAATTTATGCCATAAAGGAAGATCAGAACAAAAAAAACATGGGCTCTATGCGAAACATGGATGGGTAGAGAAGTAAACTGGGGAGACAGTTTAGGAGTTATTTGAAAGGTTGAGTGAAGTGTATCTCATGATAGATGTCAATAAAAACTTAGCTGATATGGGGCATGTGACCCACGATCCACAATCTGTGTGTATGTGTATGTGTGCGTATGTGTGTGTGTAATTACATTGTAATATTGAAAATAAAAAGAAATATTTAAAAAAATATATTATATGCCAATTAAATAATTCTTAAGGAGACGTTTAAAAAATAAGAATAGGAAATAAAGCTACATCTAAATAAAGCAGAGAGTAAACATTTCTTTTTTTTAGTCTTACGGAATCTCAAGCACAGTCATTACATAAGAGGGAATGCTATTTTATTTCCAAGCCCCTTGAATTATAGTTTATATTAAAAAATAATACTCACTGGATATAAAATAAACTAGAAATTTATTTTACCGCTTAATTTCCTGAGTACAAGACTAAGCCATGTTCACTGTTTCCTTAGTTTTTTCCTATTACCTAATAGTCTCTGGTCAGCATAGATTAGAGAGTACAGAAAAACGCCCTCCACTTTCCTCTCAGCCACTGTGTTTATGTTCTTTACCTCTGCTGAAATGAGCTCCAGCCTTTGAGTCACTTTATAAGAGACCATCAGGAGCTTTAAAGGAACAAAAAAACAAAAATATTTTATTAAATTAATTTTAAAAGAAATATTTGACCATGAAAATCTGCATAACATAAATATTTTATATGGGAAATAGCAATAAAAATTAATATTTAGTTATGCTATTCATATGTAGGAAAAAGCAGATAACTAATTTAGAAACTCTGGTCTACCTCGCAGAATATTTCAAATACGTATATTGGACTGCTTTACTGAGCTGTATTTT
The DNA here is from genome assembly GCF_903992535.2 of Arvicola amphibius. Classification (NCBI taxonomy): domain Eukaryota; kingdom Metazoa; phylum Chordata; class Mammalia; order Rodentia; family Cricetidae; genus Arvicola; species Arvicola amphibius. Next base: position 19,200,953 of record NC_052053.1, read on the forward strand.
ATAGTTTTCTTGCATTAACTCTGTTTTTCTGGTTTTAAACTGTACTAATGAGTCTATTTCTTGCATACTTCCTTATATGAGTATACAATGCAGAGATATAATACACAAATAAACTAATGCAAAATTCACATAACTACCACAACTAAATTGGAAAGAGCCCAATATTATACATATTAAAACTTTCTGATGAAGTGTGAGACCCAGCTATTCACTCAATATGCACACTGCACTATCCAAATGGGCCACGAGAGCTCCCACTGCTTGGTGGGCATGGATCATCCTTACGAGGAGCTCCATCCCTCTGACTTGTTCTTAGCGCATGGTTTAGACATGCACCAGAGGCCTCAGTAGCCTGTATATCTTAATTGAGTTTCTCAACTGTCCATCACTCTCACCAAATCAAGCTTCTTCCTGGAAGTTCACGAGGCCAAAATCACTCTTGGAATGGTTAAGTTTTGGACCAGTTTGCTTTCTGTTTCTGTGATACTAATGAAAGCGACTTGAGAAAAGAAAAGTTTATTTGGCTTGTTGAGTATCAACAAGAAAATCAGGACAGGAACCCGGAGACAGCAAGTGAAGCAGAGAGAACTGAGGAGTGCTGTTTACCTGCTTTCTTTCTGGTTTGTTTCCTATGACTGGCTCGGCTATCTTTCTTATATAGCCCGCACTCATCTGCTTAGGCATGGAAATGCCTAGTGTAGGCTGAGTCCTCCTACATCAGTAATCAACTAAGAATACCTCACAGACACGAGGACAAGGCAGGGTGATCTGGGCAATTCTTCTCGTGAGATCCATTACCCTGGGTGACTTTAGTTTTGTTTAGTTTGCTGAAGTTCACTATGGCAACTTTATATTGTAGGTGTTTTTGTAAGTGTGTAAAATTTTTACACAGGATCTAGGATAGTTACAAGCAAGATGCCACAACAAACTTCAAAAGTCTCCCCATTCTTATCAGGATAGTTTTATTGTGAAATTAAATCATCACTGCTCAAGGAACATATCTGGCTCCAAGGTAAATGTTTGGGAAAATCTGAATATCTTCCTTGAGTACTATATACAATATTCTTAATATTTGTCTCCATAGTTTTTGTTATTGTCTCAAAAAAGAATTTATACAACTGTCTAAATGTCATATCACACACTGAGAGCTGCCATCTTGCTAAGCACAACCTAGTCCCAGTTCCAGGGGTAATTGCCTAACCTGGCTGGGGCAGCAGCATAGAGCTGCTTCTAAGTATCACTTCTAGCTTACCAACATCAACCTCATGGGATTAATTTATAAAGGGAATTCTTGGATCTTTTTCAGACTTTCACAATAAAAGCTTTGCCTTGGAACAGGGGGCAAAAATTGTTTTAACCCATCTTCGTAGTAGCTCAACTGAAAACTAAACTAAAAGAAATGTCTTAGAAGTAGGATAGATGAGATGGCTCACTAGGCACAGGTGCTTGCCGCCAAGCCTGATGACTTGAGTTTTATCCCAGGACCCATATATTAATAGGAGAGGACCCAGTTATGTAATTTGTCCTCTGACCTACAGAGGCATGCTATGACACATATGTGGTCCCCAAACACACTCTCAAGTAAATGTAATTCTTTTAAGAGTATCAGAGAATTCACTTTACCATATAAATATCAACAAACTCAGCAAAGCAACTGTTGAAGAAATGAATAGATGAACAAGCGATTCATAATTTATCAGAGTCTTCCGTTAGTCTTCATTTCCCACCAGCAGGAAACAGAAATAATAAACCTTACCAATACTGGATAGCGCTCACGCAAAGTGTCATTATAGTGGTACTTGACTACAATGTGTTGCTGTTACCCTTAACCACAGACTCACGTGTGGATTTTACATCCTAGTTTCAGAATGAGTACACAGAGCGATATGCCATAGCTCTGACCACTTGAATAAAGACAAGGGTCTAGAGAGAGGTGAGCACAGCGTGACCATACAGAACCCATGTACTCTGCCCTCCATGCAGCAGGAAGCCAGAAGTCTCCATCACCTCTCACCGAGCACTCTATCCTGTGCAAATAAAAAGGGCGTGGAAACGCCACCTCTGCAGATCACCTAATTAGCTCAAACTCCACAACAAAACCAATTGTGATTGCTGAAACCGCCTCACAGTAGAAATCTAAGACAAAGTTTAAAGAAAGTAAAGACAATTTATTTTTAGTTTCTGTGACATTTCAAACGTGTAAAAATTTCCCAGGTAATGGCTTGAATGTGCTTCAGCTCACAAGTGTCATTTCTGCTGGGCAAAGAAAGTCCAAAGAAGGAGGAGGATGGATGCTCTGAGTGGATTCCTTTCTTATCTGCCCACCCTCTAAAAACTTCTGCTGCTTTGTGATCATGTTGACAAATTTAAGTCAATGAAAAAAGGTATAAATTTACGGAGTGTGTTAGCAAAGTGCTAATAAATAGTCATAGCAAAGAGTAAACTAAAATAAAGATAATATTTTTACTGTTTATATATGTCCCTTAGCTGTTCTTCCACAGCTAAAATAATTTCTTGGCCTTTCGAATATTCTGTGAGGACAATTTTGCATTCATTTGTATTTTGCTTCATTTCCCTGATTCTTGTCCAAATCTACAGTTATTTAGAGAACTGTAAAATAAAACTGGTGAATATAAGATATGCAACATACATGAGACATGGATAGACAGATGTGTATGTACAGAAAACAATAAGTGTCTAAAATGATGCTCTCAGAAAGGTAGAGGGAATCTTTTGGGAATTTTATTTTGTCACAGCCTTGTTGGTTATGTTTTGGTTCTGGAATTGCAGTCTGTGGAGTATTTTCTACTTCTCAAATTTCTCCTGCTCACTTGTGACTCTCAAGCCTAATAGAAATCTCCTTTTTCTCTTTCAAGAAATACTTGTCTGCTTCTAGGGCTGTCTGGGGAATTCGTTTTCAAAAACTGTTCTCACTTGCTAGCGCAGTGCACCAATACATACCGAGTGGGATCACAAAGAAAAGCGGCCATCAAAATAGCCAGAATACCTAATAGCTCCTTGTAAAATAAAAAAAAAAAAATGCAGAGAATAAAGTAAAAAGTGTCTTAAGAGCTTAGTTTCAATTTCTGTAATAATCCACCATTTCTGATAGAATTAATTCCCCAGACTGTGTACATTTGGATAATTTAATTCTACGGATAATCTCCAATATTTGTTTTGGGATAAAATGTCAAACTTTCCCGATTAAACTCTTTCATGTCCTCTTAGGACATGTGGTCAGATGAGGGGAGCTTGAGTTGCCCTTTCTTCTGCAGGAACCCCCGTGCCAAAGGCAGGCGAAGCAGGTTTGATTCACTGTGCAAACTTGCCATGCCATCCTCTCCATTAAGACAGGTGTGGGGGAGAGAAGCGAATCAGATAGTAATGAAATATGAAAACACAAAGATTTCTTTTAAGACATGAGTTGGTTTCGAGTGCATGGAGGTTGTCTGAATACGTTAATGCCACCGATAAAATGTAAGAATCTAAATGGGAAGTGGCTAGGCTAGGCAATACTGACATAGCTTAGCTTCTGAGGTAAAAGGCATCTGATATTAATACCACTATGCCACTTGCTAGATGAATGGTATTCAAAACTCATATGGAACACTCGGGTGGATCTCTGTTTTCGTCTTGTGTGGGAAATGAATAGTTACTTTCTCACAATGGTGTTTTATGGACCAAGGGAGACTTGTGAGCACTTTTTAGTGCTAAGAGCAGCAAGCCGTTCTACATACAGACCAAGCACCAAAATGGAGAACTTGAGCATCCCTTACATTGTTTCGCAGAGACAGAGCTCCAGAAAGTTATGGAAGGCCGCAATTGGTGTTTATGTCCTTACTTGAGGAGCATGTTGTTCACTGCACAGTTGCTAACAGTTCACAAAATCTTGGCCCAGCCGGGCAGTGGTGGCGCACGCCTTTAATCCCAGCACTCGGGAGGCAGAGGCAGGTGGATCTCTGAGTTCGAGACCAGCCTGGTCTACAAGCGCTAGTTCCAGGACAGGCTCTAGAAACTACAGGGAAACCCTGTCTCGAAAAACCAAAAAAAAAAAAAAAAAATCTTGGCCCAACAGACAGAAATAATACAGAATAATACAGAACGAGACCAAAAATCTTCAGAACTCCTGTCCTCTGTCTATCAGAGAAAAAGTAGACAAATACAGGTGGTTTTCTTGTGTAAGTCAGTAAGTAAATATGCTCCAACCCAGAACCCTCTGCCAGTAGCAATCAACTGCGTAGGAATTATGACTATAATGCATTGTAATCATATTTTCTGGGAAGTGAGACCTAGTGTTTTTAGACAGAGGTCAAAGTCTACTAAATTCTCACTCATGTACATGGAGTATTGATCAGGATATATGTTTTTCCAAATGATCTATAAACTTCTTTCCTATCACAAGATATACTACAACATGTTACTTTAAAGAGCTTACAAGTGGTTTCTTTTTATATTTAAATAAAGAATTTTTTTCAGCTGCAGTCAGCATCACTTTCATGAATTACTACTGTGTACGGAATTTCTAGACAGAAAATTTCACACGTGTTGTAAATATTTGAAAGGATACAAATTTTCTTTCTCTTTCTGCACTCAGGGGATCACCTTTAGTTTCAAGTGGCAGAACTTTGACACCCTCAATTCAAGGAGCAGATGAAAAAGGAGATCTTGCTTCTCTTTTCCATCCTTAAACACATTCCTTTAAAACTTATTTTTAATGATGTATTTTATTATTTTTTTATTGAGTGTGTGCTTACATGTGAATGCAGGTGACCACAGCATCCAGAAGGGGATGTCCTATAATCTGGAACTGGAGTAACTGGTAGTTGGGAGTCAGCCAAGGTGGGTGATGGAATTAAACTGGGATCTTCTGCAAGACTAAGGAGTGCTCTTAACAACTGCACATCTCCCCAATCCCCTTACATTAATTACGCCTTTTCCTCTGGTGCCACATTTTTTTTAATGTTTAGCTGGGCATGGGATTACAAGTCAGTAATCCAACACTCAGGAAGCTGAGGAGATCAACCTAGGATACATATTAAATTGAGGCTACTGCCTTGGCTATACATATGAACCCTGTTTCAATATAACAGAACAACAACAACAACAACACACTAAATTCATTTGGGAAATCTTCTAAAAAAGAAAATATTTGAAAATTCTCACATAGCACACTATTTTCTAAATTTCAGCTCACAATTTCTGAGTAACAGTAAACTGTAAGTAAAATTAGGACTTGAGTAATCACTACTACTTGTACTTTTCCATTACACAGAGACTGGACAACCAGTGTTATAGCTAGTTTTCTTAGGACTTTACTATTATTTCAATTTTTTCATGGTTCCCTGGGGATGCTGTGACCCCTAGATAACAAGAAGAAGCCTAGAGAACACAACACCTATATTTCTAAGAGGTTTAGTGGGTGGTTTTTGGTCATTTGGTGGGTTATATGTTTGTCATCATTTAGTGAGGATATAGGAATATAGGAAAAAGACAACTATTATACAAAATATTGTACATTGGCACAAATTTTGTATATTGAAACAAATTTAAGGTTATTTCTGTAATATCAAATATATCATTCTACTTTTATTTAAAGCATTATACTATGCAGTTTATTAAAAAATTAAATATAATATTTAATCATTGAAACTTATTGAAACTGTTTAGGATAATTAAAAATCTACAGGTTAGTGGTTAGTCATCTATAATAATCAAATTTATAGTAATGTTATATATGTTTACAAGGTCAAACATGTATTTTGGACAGATAGATGGTCTTCAAATGTTTCAGAGACCTATAGAATATGTCATTTAAGATGTTTTATAACCTAAGGCTTTTCATATCAGTGAGACACAAATGCTTCTGGCAGCACCAACTTACTTTAAAAAAGGATGATGGGCATCAACATATCTGTATATGGAGTTTGCTTTTATTTCGGGAAAGCTAGACATTTGGGCAAGAAACTGCCATTGCCTCCACTGTTGACAGTATACTATACAAACAGGACAAGCAGGACACAAAGAAAAAAGTACTGCTAAACTTTGCCAAGACAAGGTGTGACAATTCTTCAAAATTCATGCTTCACAGAAAAGTCTGTCAGATGTTATACACCCATAAACTGAAGATAGTTGTCCCAACATGCAGAGAAACCCTGGGTGACTGTCGAGGTAGCCAGCTGCTTCTGTCATTTCTATAGTTTTGGAAGATGCTTGTTCTATACTTCCTGTTTGTTCAGATAATATTATATCCTTCTCATGTTTTTTGATGGACTTAAAGATGATAGAGTTATGGTTTTCATTGTTACCAAATTCAGAAAAGAAACTTATATAAGAGATGTAAAATGTATAAGATTGAGGACCATAAAAACTTAAATTGTTTATCTAGAAAATGTTTTCCAGCCAGGCAGTGGTGGCACATGCCTTTAATTCCAGCATTCAGGAAGTACAGGCAGACAGATCTCTGTGAGTTTGAGACAAGCCTGGTGTAAAACAGCCAGTTCCAGGAGAGGCTCCAAAGCTACAGAGAAACACTGTCTTGAAAATCCAAAAAAGGAAAATGTTTTCCTTGTATCCTTGACCTTTCTAAGACCTTTATCATGAAGGGCTGTTGGATTTTTGTCAAAGGCATTTTCATCATCTGATGAGATGATCATCTGATGAGATGATCATGTGGTTTTTTTTCCTTTAGTTTGCTTATATGGTGGATTATATTGACAGATAGTCATTTGTTGAATCATCCTTACATCTCATGAATGAAGCCTAATTGATGATGATGAATGTCTTTTTTTTAAAATGTGTTTTTAGTTTTGGTTTGCCAGTGATTAATCGAGTATTTTTTTTGCATCAATGTCCATGAGGAAGACTGGTCTTTAATTCTTTTCCTTTGTTACATCTTTGTGTGGGTTGGGTATCTGTACCTCACAGGGTAACTGTAACCTCATAAAAAGAACTTGCAATGTTTTTCCTGTTTCTATTGTGTGGACCAATTTGAGGAGTATTGGTATTAGCTCTTCTTTGAAAGTCTGGTAAAATTCTGCACTGAGTCCATCTGGCCCTGGGATCATTTTGTTTGGGAGACTTTTAACGATTGCTTCTATTTCCTTAGGTATTTATTAGGTTTATTTAGATTGTTTATCTGGTCTTGATCTAATTTTGATATATAGTACCTATCAAGAAAAATTTCCATTTTTTTAGATTTTTCAATTTTGTTGAATCTAGGTATTTGAAGTATAACCTAATGATAATTCTCTGGATTTCCTCAGTATCTGTTATTTTGTACCCCTTTTCATTTTTGATTTTGTTAATTTATATAGTCTCTCTGTGTTCTCATAGGAATTCACTAATTCTGGATTGACAGCTAGGGAACCTGCATGGGATTGACATAGGCCCTTTGCACATGTGTTTCTGTTGTATAGTTTGGTCTGTTTGATCAGCTCTAAGAAGTGGGATCAGAACATATTCTTGGCATTTGAGTTGGCTATTGGTGGGAATATAAATCCCAAACTGGGTTGACTTACCCAACCTTGATTCAGGGTAGGAGCTTGGTCTGCCTCAACTTGATGTGCCATGATGTGTTGATTTCTCATGGGAGGCCTGCCCCTTTCTGAATGGAGACAGAGCAGGACTGGATGGCAGGGATGTATAAAGGAGGTAAGGGGAGGAGTGAAAGGGAAGAGATGAGGGAGGGGAAACTGTAGTCAGTATGTAAAATAACTGAAAGAAAAAGAAAATGTTTTGAGGTCTAAAAAGAAAATTTTTGGTTGTCAATACAAGTTAGGATAGAAAGTAAATTAGGTACACAACTGGAATCACTAACAGGATTAATAATGGAGTATTTTTTTGAATTTGCTAAATACAAATTGACAGGATATTTAAATATAATTTTAATTGATAATTGTTCTTATTTAGACAAAAAGAGGAAAACATTGTAGAATATTTGTTTAATTATGTAAAGATGTATTGTCTTTGTTTAAGTTGTGAAATATTTGTTTAACCATATAAAGATGTGTTACATTTGTTTAATTATGTAAAGATGTGTTGCTGTTTTTATCTTGCCTGCCTAAGGCAAGTGATTGGTCTGATAAAAAGAAGAATGACCAATAGCAAGGGAGAAGGTGTAGGCAGAACTTCCGGGCAGGGAGAGTATAAGTAGAAGAGATTTAGGCCTCAGTGGGGTGGGGGAGAAAGAAAAAGAGACATTGGGGAGACACCAGGAGCCAGCCAGCCAAACACAGACAAAGCAGGAAAGAAGGACACACAGAATGAAAGAAAGGTAAAAAGCCCCAAGACAAAAATGTAGATGAATATAAACAGGCTAAATTAACTCAAAAGAGCTAGTGGGACAAACCTAAGCTATAACCAAGCATTCATGATTAATAAGTCTCCATGTCTCTATTTGGGAACTGGTTGTTGGCCCAAAGAAAAAGCAACTATAGTTGACACATTTCTCCCTAAGAAGCATACATGGTAGCCTCTAGTACTATGAAAACTAGCCAGTGAAAAACAAACTTCTAGACCAGTGCTATCTTGATTTCTCCAAGTACTATCAACAAAGTCAGGGCTGTCTTCAGCAATAGGTTCTTACTATCCAGTTCCCATTAACAAGTAAGAGCATTAGAAATGGCCTGAATTGTCTTGGGAGTTCCTAGGAGGCTCCCTGACAAGTAACTAGAGGGGAGGTTGATTGTGATTTAACAAAGGATTTTTTTTTTTGATTTGGCAATTTATGAATTTCTGAAACACTGTTCACTGTGTGGGTAACTCCACTTAAATTTTACTTTTTTTAACTTATTTTTTTTCCTGAGAATTTCCTACATTTGTACACTTATCATCCCCCATGCTCACCTTCACTCTCTGCCCTACAATGTTTTCCATGTCCTCTTACTCCCTCTCAAATTCATTACTTTTTCTTTAGTTATTGTTACACATAGTGTTGCTCAGATGCGCATTTGTTTAAGGCTGACCACGTAGGATTCAATAATAGATCAGGGATCTGGTCTCAGAAGAGAAGATTCATTCTCCCTCTCCTACCAGCAATTCCTTGCCTGTATTTCTTTATTTAGGGCTGGGACCCTTTGAGCCCCCCCCCCCCCCCATCTATACTTGCATGCCAATTCCTGTTATCTTTGCAAAGTCTCATTCAGTCAACCACACTTTTGAGATTTCATGGGTGGAATTTTTCTGTCAGATATAGAAGACACTATCTGTCAGCAGCTGTCCTGGCCCTATGGCTCTTACAATCTCCTGTCACCTCTTTCACAGTGAGCCTTGGCCACAGAGATTTTGTTGTAGATTGGGATTGACCAGTACTGTGCTCCTGGGGTGGTCTTCATCTGCTGTAAAAAGAAGCTTCTGTGATGAACATTGAGAGCTATACTCATCTGTGCCTGTATGAATCTACATTTTTAGAATGCACTCAGAAATCATATGGGTTTAGGAAAATGGCCGTTGTAGTTTCTCTTCTAGGGTCTGGGACCTCACCTCACAGGCCATGAAGAATTGTCTAGGTTTTCAGTACCAGGCACAGGTTTCTCTTATTGAATGATCCTTAAGTTCAGATGAACAGCTGCTGGTTACCTCCAAGGACATTAGTTTTGATTTACTTTTTAGCAAGGATATTGTAACAAATGTGAAAATTATTCTTTTGTGCAAATTTGTGGAAGCCATATCAATGAATGACTTTACAGAAATAACTATTGACAAGAAATTTCACTTCATATTGAAGAAATGCCTTGCTTCAGCAACATCCAGTAAGGGAGTACATAAATAATTGCTTACTAAAGATTGTCTATATGGAATATTACAACCTCTAAGTATTAGCAATTCAATAATGAAAACAGTATGATTTACTTTCCACTAACATTAGTAATTGACACTGTGGATTATATAAAATTAGTTCCTGCCAGTAATTTTGATTGAAGCTAGGGAGAAGTGATCATGAAATATACATTTATAACTCTGTGTGAAGCAGTGCAATCACGATGAATTGTTGATGAAGTCTTTAACTTTCTGATAGTCATTGACGAGCTGTATTAAATTTTATCCGATGGCATCTGTCAAGGGAGGTAGGAGAAACTCTGTTTTCTGGGCCAATTAGAAAAAGAAAAAATGTTTAATCAAATTTAAGTGAGGTCTGAAGAAGTTATATGAAATTTAACCTAGAATGGAGAGAAAAATGTTTACTCTTTTGCACTTTTGATACAGGACAAAAGCTGAAAATTGATCTGGGACTTAGGACAATGAGACACACATTGGACAAGGTCATAGTCTACTTGGGAGGCCTCTCCAGTTTAGAAAAGCTAAACAACTGACCCCCTCCAACAGAAAGAAGAATAAAGACGCTCCTCTGTAGAGCCACAGGAGCGTGCATCAACAAAGCCCGGGATATAGAGCCCATTTCATTCCTCTTAACAATTCAACACAGTTTTTCACAAACATTCACCAGCATCTATAGCTTATCTAGAAATTCTGAAGGCAGAAAATCTATCCCCAATGTAGGATTTGTCTAATTTACGGAGAATCCTTTATCACCGAGTTAAAAGAAAAAAAAAATGACAAGATTTATAATATGTGAACAGTTACTAAATATTCTAATATTTCTTGCAGAACATTGTTACTCTCTAGACTCTCTGTCTCAGCACAAATTCTCTTAAAGGTCCTGGTGGTGGTGGTGGTGTGTGTGTCTATGTAGGTGGGAGGGGTGCTGTGGTTCATATGTGTCAACAGAGGTAGTATTCAAGGTCTCCAGAAAAGTGACCTTAGAAGCAAACATATGAGCCAAAGAATTAAAGAGACTGTGGCCCATGGCCCCTTTAAATTTTTTCCCCTCAGCTAAACAGACATCTAGTCATTTAGAGAAGAACCCTCCCCCTTGTTAGACTAGCTGAGGGACAATCCCCTGTTGTCATTTTTATTGTCTGCCCTGGAGAAGGAGGCAGCTTGGGATGCCTAATGGCTTCTTGATTCTATTTCACAGCTACAGAGCACAGCCAGGAGCCCGTGGTGCTTTTGTGAGCCAGAATCCACGGAGGCTAATTTTGGCTGAATAGAGGCTAAAAAGAATTCATTTCTCCTTGTTACATTTATATCACTAAAATTGTTCAAACTCACAAGATATTGCTGGAAGGACACCAGCAAGCACTTCTTAATTGGGGCCCCATTCAGCAGCAAAAGTGACTTTGCAGGTTCCAGACACAGAGGTGATATGGATTCCAGGGGCCCGAAGTGCACAGGAATTAACCTTAACACAGTAACGTCAATGTTATCTCTACTCAGATGTGGAGGATAATCCTGAAGGCACTGTTTCACATACTTGCTGGAAAGTAGAACCGGCGTTCTCATCTTTCGGGCACTACATAGGAAAGGTTTCCTGGCCTGGCCTCACCAGTGTATTCTGCTGAGCATGCTTCGGGAGATAATTGCTGTCCCCTCCCAACACTGAGTGTCTCTAGAGGAAACGAGCAGCCATGGAGTGTTAACCAGTTTTCAGGAAGCCCAACGGACAAAAGAGATGTAGGAAGAATCATTTTGCCTTTCCCTCCCACTTCAAATTTTAATGAGTGAGAAAAATCGTGTATTTATGTTTTCAAATGTGCAACACCCTGCCTTTATATTTTCCCACTGTTACTACCATAGAACCTCATTCCAAATTTTTATATTTGCACACGTTCCGAGTCCTACTTACAGTTCTAGCTTCTCATGAATTTTAACTCAATAATTAATAAGGATAGCCATTAAAACGATAAAAGTCTAACAGAAATATTTTCATAAAACCTTGGTAAGTTTTGCCATTACTTTTATTATTTTTATTATTTTATACCAGGTCTCCGTTCATTATCTAAGGAAAATATTATCCTCTCAAGTTTCCCCAAAAGCAGAATAATTATTTCCATTTTACAGATGGGAAAGTTATAGCTATGAGCCACAGATAAAGGTGCTTCGTGAAAATTTTTTTGTCTTTTATTTTGAAGTTTACTCTTTTGAAATCAGCAATACAAAATAATCCCCAAGTATTTATAATTTCCCCAAATGAATAAAAAACAATTCCTCTATGGAAATTGGTATGTTACAGGGGAAATTTAGGGAGAAAATGAATTTGCCTGTAGCTAGCACTCCACACTGTTTGTTGTCCAGAGGCTTCTGACGGTAGTTAACCCAAGCTCACCTGCATTAAATATTGACCCTGTGGGGCAACTTCAGGCCTTGCTAATGGGGCAATTTGGGGCCTTAATGATGCAGACAAAAAGGTCCACAATCCTACTTGATGAAGTGAAGAGCCTCATTAGCATGATTTTCAAGGGTGGTACTCAAAGAATTAGCTTGCCAACCAAAGCCACGTCAAAACTGGCCAAATAGAGAGCTCTTCATTTAGCGAGAGTGTTGTGTTTGCCCCCAGTCTTCTCCATGTTCCTGCACTGGGTCTTCTCTCTCTCCTCTCTCTCTCTCTCTCTCTCTCTCTCTCTCTCTCTCTCTCTCTCTCTCTCTCTCTCTCTCTCTCTCTTTCTCTCTCTTTCTAAAGCAGTTTTTGTGTTGTCAATTCAAGCTAAATCGACATCTCTGTGACATTCTATAAAACCTTAACTACATCCCACAAACATCCGACTTCCAGCAATCTCAAGTGAATAAATAAGAAATAAAGGTTAATGTACACTTACCCCAATCTCACCATTAGCTCCTCTGTGCCCAACACAAGGACGCATTGTTTCAGTTCTTGGATCTGCAGTACGGGTGCCAGTTTTTCATATTTAACAAAGGACAATTTAAGAAATGAGGTATGTTCCATTCTTTTACATGGAAAATAAGGTGAACCACAACAAAAGCCATTGCATGTAAATCTCAGTGGTGTGCATGGTGTACTTCTGAGGAGATGTGAAGCCACAGGATTTCAATAGAAAGATAAACACTCAAATATACACTGCATACCGACAGCGGAGCATGGACACCCACAGATCAACATTCACTCAGCTAGACAAAATAGAAGGTAGAACACAGATACCAGGTTTCATCCTATAGCCCACATTTACCAGTTTACTTACACTGAAAAACTCTTAGACACATAAGATTCATTAACTGACAAAGTATTTTTATAAACGTTTAATTTTATCAAATAGATAGACACAGTGTTCTTTTCCGTTACAATGTTTGCGTTTTCTACAGGCAGACACTGTCTTACTCCATCTCCAAGAGGCTAGATTTCCCTTCTGACACATTCTCACCCACTATCCTGGCTAGACTGAAATGCCCTCAGCAGGTCTGCAGGCACTTACTGCCTCAAGCTACTGCTTTAGTGTCTGATTCAGCTGGAAGATAGAGAAGGAGAGCCCACAATGTGACGTTTTTAACTAATCAGCTGCAGGATAGTTTCCTTTCCTGCCTGGTAACTGATAGATGGTCCTGCCCTGCATCCTGCATGTAGGCTCTATGGCTGGCTATAAGCTTGGAAATGAACATGTTATAAAAAAGGGAATACAGTAATTATTATCAAAACTAATTTGTACCTCAAACAGCCCAAATTAAATTCAATAAGCGCAGTAGAAATTACAGTGATTTAAAGTCTGGTGTTTCACCCTACTAAATTTTTAATTGTGGCAAATATGTTCAGCTTCTGGGATAAAGAATAAAAAGTAAGGCAAAGCCTCCCGACATTCCTCCATGTAAAAATGTTTTTGTAATCACTCTATTTAAATAGTAACATCTTATTTTTTTAAGCACTTAGTTTCTTGATCAGGATCCATATTCATGGGGTCTCGCTATAATCCACTTTACCACTTAATGTTGCAATTCAAATGTTCAGTCAGAAGCAAAGCCCTCCAGAATAAAGCATGAATATTACCGTGTGGGGCTGTAAAGAGAAGACTATTAGAATATATCACCAACACACTAGGGGACCATTTAGTCCACTGCTCTAAATACATCATTTAATTACAATGGAGACATTACTTCATGTTTCTACTGATGTAAGTATTATTAGAATTCATGATATTCGCAGGCTTCTGTGGGCCATTACATTGGCCATAAGCTATTCCATAAGATTTACTACTAAGGGCCCGCAAGGGTATTTGAACATTCATGGATTCTGTGGCAGTAGGCTTTTATCTAAGACACATAAGTGAGGGACAACCGAGTTATTATCTCTAAGAAACATAGCTTAATATTTTGGATTCTAAAGGTTAAGGTACCATAAATCCTGAATTACTCTGAGATATCACATAAAAAGACATTTTTATTTTATTTTACTCTATTCTGCCTCTTAAAATATTTTACGATGGCAGTTTCTAGAGTTGTACCATGTTGTTTACATTCAGTCCCTGGATGCATCAAAACACTGACATAGCATTTCATGTAGACTGTAGTAGTGAAAGAAAAAAATACAATTTTGGTGAATGCTGAATGCGTGTGTGTGTGTGTGTGTGTGTGTGTGTGTGTGTGATGTCTGTAATAAAAGGGGGGGGAGGGAGAGGCAGGGGTTAACCAAGTACCCAGTGCTTTTTCTTTTTCTTTTTTTAAAGCTTGCCCCTTTCCAGTTTGGTGAGTCTTGCTCAGGGCTTTGATTGGCTCTTTTCATGATGAGTGTCATTGTGTGGGCCTGAGCTGAACAGGTCAGTTCCTGGATGCAGAGCTTTAGGTCTGAGAAAGGATACTCTAAGGGCTACACAGGGAAGCATAGAGCGTGCTGCATGAAGCCACTCGAAAGGCTGCCTGCATCTAGACAATGAACACTGCAACCCAAACTCGCAAAGGACGGGTGATGCGGTTGAGCCAACTCATCGTGAAAGCAGGATGAACTTTATTATGAAATGAAAACTTCAGGGTGTCTTCCCAACAAATGAAAGCGTGGGAAAGCAAGAATTTGGAAAGACAGGCAAAGCACCAAGTTTACCACACTCTTCTGTGTTTTCTAGTGCCCAGGAGAAGGCAGCTTTCCTTTTATCTCCCAGTGTCTTTCCTTGGCTTTGGAGGGCACGTAGATGTTCCTCTTTGTTGGTGTTTGTTGGTTTTTTTACTGAACAGGAAATATTAGATTCTTTTGCTTTTTCCAGGAAAGAACTTAGGCAAATTCATCAGCACTGAGTTGTCTATTTTAAAATGGCCCAGGATAGCAGAGGGACACCAAGATCTCAGTAAGGTACTAGGCAGACACACAGGGGAATATATTTGCCGAGAAACAGACAGAAGTATCAGTTGGAAGCAGAAAGCCTCCTGGAAAGTTTAGCAGATAGTTCAGATGTCAGGTATCCGAATCTGCATTAAGCCTCGTTGCTGTGGTAGATTTCCTATCATCTACCTCCCCTTTCCCCAATCTGAGTCAAATTCTCCAAGCATCTGTTCTGGCAGTAGGATTTCCACCACTGCTACCTATGCTGTCTGTCACCAATGGGCTAATCAGTATTCCAGAATGTCGATTTCACAACACATTGCTCTCAGAGTCTTGTGAGCCATACAGAAGCTCTGAAAGGTTGTGCTTAAAGAAAGGAGAGTCAATATGATAAACAGAACTCCCTTGGCTAAAACTGGTTGCTCTTTATTAAATATGAAATACTTCGCTTTTCCGGATAAACAAAAAGTCACATATACACATTAATAATAATCATGAAGCTTCATTATTTTCTTTTCAATATCGAATCACATTGCAGTACCATTTGGGGCCAAACATATTATGCCACTTCTTGTACAATTCAAAGTATAATGTATACATTTTATGCTCAAACATACTTACTCATTCTATCAAGTATTTGAAGTCCAAGAATTTTATAGCATGGTTAGTAATAAGACAATTTTGGGGAAAAGAGCACCTTTTAATAAAATCATCATACTTCAAAGGCTACCTAACTATTAAAAATAGTCTAAGCACTAACACGGAAGTTGATCTAGCCACTGATAATAATGAAGAGATGTATGATCAACTAAAGATAGTTAAGGAACACATCATTGATAGAATAAACACCTTATGAGTATTACTTCACATGGTCCACAGAATAACCATGTTAAGCAGATAGTATTTATTTAAATGAAAATGACCCTCAAAGGCTCATAGGGAATGACACTATTAGGTGTGGATTTGTTGGAAGTAGGTATAGTCTTGTTTTAGGAAGTGTATCACAGGGGGTGCTGGAGAACAGACTTTGACATTTCAGAAGCTCAAGCCAGGTCCAGTGTCATCCTCTTTTCCTGCTGCTAGCTGATTCAGATGTAGATCGCTCAGCTACTTCTCCAGCACCATGTTTGCCTTCAAGCTGTCAGGCTTCCCACCATAACAATAATGGACTAAACCTCTGAACTGTAAGCCAGCCCTAATTATATGTTTTCCTTTATAAGAGTTGCCATGTTCATGGTGTCTCTTACCAGTAATAACACCAAAACTAAGACACACTTTCATTATATTAATGAGAAAACTGAGCCTCAAAAAATTCAAGCACCATGCTCAAGGTAATATATTCAACCAGAGATAGGAGCAGAGATAGGAGGAAAGAGTTGCCATCTGGCTGTTCAGCCACATTCATGAAAAGGCCACTCACTTTACCTCTCCTTCCCCACAGATTCTCAAGACTCCACTGTAATATATTACACAGCTGTATAGAGTATATATACATAGATATTAAAATGTGAGGAGACACAATGTATTGGAGTGGTAGCCACAGAAACCTCTTTATATTTTCTATACCTTCCTAAGTAAAAATTATTTTGTTCTGACATGCTCATGCTTTTTCGTTCTTTTCTCTGAAATCATACTGTTACCCAATGACAGATTTTTCCCTTTTCTTGGATCTGTCATCTACATGTTATTGTTTCTTAACACCACAAACAAATCTGCTCAATCTACCCACTTTAAAAGAAGCTAAAATGAATGTCACTTCCTTCTTCAGACACTTAGCTTGAAAAAGTGAGGTCTAGGGAGGCACTGTCCTCTGGTCTGATTTCAACACTCTAGAACACAACAGGTATTGAGTGTGAGCTCAGGAGGTAGCAGGAATCCAGCAGGCAGAGATCTCAGAGTGATGGCTGTCTCTGAACTAGATACACTGTTATCCACACGCTCTAGATGAAGATCAGGATTCCCCGATACCTGTGGAGAGAAAAATCCACTCATGGAGATGCTCTAATGTCAAACAAAGTCTACCAGAGATTTGTGGGCTGATCTGGTTTCCAACGTGAGGACTGAGGGGTTGACTGGCGGTCTGAAGGAAGTAGCATTCTAATTGGTTTGCCAGATGTGTTGAGCAGCTACTATGGACAAAGCCTACCGCAAATCCTGGGAATACAAGAATAAACAAGCAATGTTAGGCAAAAATCTTGACCCTTTGGGTCTATTATTGTGGTAAGAGTGCAAAGCCCAATGCTGACAGTGCAAGCTCAGAAAACATGCTCTAAGTCCATGGGAGCAAAATTTCCCTGGCTCAGGAGACTTGTTTGGCTCAGCTGCCCCACAGAGCAGCTCCTGAGGGAGCCTCCACTTTCAGACTTTGCCCCCAAGGGATTCAGACATTAGATGTGGAATCCAGAAAGGAACTCTCTTTGAAGCCATTCCTTCAGTGCTTGGAATGTAGAGAAAGTAATCTATTGTTCCTCCTTGGGGCAAGAGTGGAAACTCAGATACAGACAATCATCCTTAAAGGAACTTGCCAGTCTGGCTGAGGTAGAATGGTCCCCAACACTGGGAGAAACGGTCTCAAAATCTCTCAGTTTCTTTTTAAGTAAAAGTATGCTTTCGAGTCGGTCATAGTCCTGTATAATTTTGAATTGATAATTAAGCATTTTAAGCTTACATTTAAAATCAATAGATGCAAAGTAAGGTGTGAACCCAAATGACTATTTTTAACCAATATGTATGCTCCTATATCATGCTGATAGCTGCCCACCATTGTGCTTTGCTTTACAATCTTTTTTAACAGAAAAAAAGTTTGCACTCTCCTTTTCAATGTTTGAATTGAGCAGCCCATTCCATCCCCTCAAGAGAATTTTTGTCAAATCAATCATAACATTTTGCTTGAAATAATTTTTCTGTTCGCGCTGACACACTCGTCTTGACCTAAAACAGATAGACAAATTAAATTATGATTTAGAAATGGTTAGATCCACAATTATTTATTTATTTATTTATTTATTTATTCACTTATTTATTCATTTATTTATTTATTTGTTTATTTATTTATTTGAACCTATTTTAACATATTACCAAGGCTGTCCTAAACTTGCGGGCATGCCTCTGCCTCCTGCATGAGTATGATGCTGATTCAAGATGAATCACAAATCTCTATAAAGAGGTTTTCTGGGAGCTGCCTACATGGCTCTGGTGGTGTAAACATCCCTGCTACCAAGCCTAATGACATGGCTTTGATCCCCAGAAAACCACGTGGTGGCAGAAGAAAACCAACTGCAGCGATTTACCCTCTTTGCTAGGCCCCATGCTGTGACATGTGTGTCACTCCACACACACACACGTCAACTTATGAAATATCCTGGATCTAGGCCGTAGTAGAGTTATGTTATTAATCAAACAATACTGGATATATTACAAATGGTTTTGCCAGCTGCTTTTATGTCAATTCAACACAAGCTGGAAGCTTTGGGAAGAGGAAACCTCAATCAAGAAAATGTTTCCACTGTTTTGTCCTGTGTGCCACCCTGTGGTGCGTTTTCCTCACTGATGATTGATGTGGGAGGGCCCAGCTCGCTGTGGACAGTGCCACCCCTAAGCAGGTGGTCCTGATGTTGTAAGAAAGCAGGCTGGGAGAGCCATGCGGAGCAAATCAGTAAACTGTATTCCTCCACTGCCTCCAGGTTCTGGCCTTGAACTCCTGCCCTGACTTCCCGGGATGATGAAGTAGAAATTTTAAGATGAAATAAGTCCTTTCCTCCTCAGTTTTTTTTGTCATAGTTTTTTAATCACAACAATAGAAATCTGAAGACAATGATAAACACATTTTCCAGAGTAAAAACTAAAAGTTCTTTAGAAAAATATTGCCTTAATGGAGATGAATGATTATTTTAGTCTTCAATGTTTTATATATTTTGGAAGAAATATTGCCTATTTCTAAAATAACAGAATTTACTTATTCCTATTCTTATATAAATAATCTTAAGACATTGAGTTCATACAAATGAGAGTAATTTATATGAGAGTAGCTCATATAAATGGTAATACAAGCTGCTTTGTCATAGCATTGTATTTTCAGTTCTTAAATCTCAAATTGTATTGCAAAATTCACAGGGTGATTTATTATTAAAAAGTTATCTTTAGCCGAAGCTTGATTTTCTTGCTTTTCATCTATTTGTTTACTCTTTAAGAAATTAGGCCAGTCAGTTTTTGCATATCAACAAAGTACACCTAGATGAACTATTAAAAGGGAGAAACATTTACTACTGAGAATTTAGAGGTCATGGTCTATGGTCACTTGGTTCTTCCATTTGATACTGATGTGAGGCACTTTATCATTTAGAAGTGAAGGCCAGAGAAAAGCAGCTTTCCTCATGGTGACCAGAAAGCAAACAAGAGACAGAGACAGTATCTCAGCCCAGCATTCAAGCCAGTGTCCAATGAGCTACTGCCAAGATATTGGTTTCAGCTCCTAATGTTTCCACAATCTCTAAGGCACCATCAGATAGAGACTACATCTTCACCATATGACCTTCTGGATACAATTTAAAATTTAAGCGAGAATAACAACTACTTATTTAAAAGGAAAACCAATTAGTTATTCTATCCTTGAATAATTCATCCCTTGATTTCCGGCAAATAAATGGCAATTTATCAAATAGCAATTGTCACATTATCCCTTCATTAAGATGCACCTGGCTTAACTTTATATACTCTAAAACCATTATAAAAATAAAATAGTATTAGTTCTAACACACCTTCTGAAAATAATTGCTTGGGAAAGAAAATTACATTGTATATTTTCAGAACTTTTAAAGCAAACCTTAGACCCATTGATCCAGCTTACTCTACTTAGAAAAAGCATTTCTTAGAAAACTTAATTGCAAAGCGAGCCTTTATTTTCAAATCAATAACCCTGGATTCTCATTATAGAAATTCACTTTATTAATTATTATTATTATTATTATTATTATTATTAAATGTATTCATTTATTTTGCATCGCAACTGCAATTTTCCCTCCCTCCTCTCCTTCTATCCTCCCACATCACCTCTGCCAACATCTCTGTTTCTGTTCAGAAAGGGGAGGGACTCTCATGTGTATCAACAAAGCATGACATATCAAGTGGTTGTAAGACTAAGCTCCTTCCCTTATATTAATGCTTGGCAAGGCAATTCAGTATGAGGAATAGGTTCCTGGAGGCCAGCCAAAGCACTGGGGCAGGCCCTGCTCCAAACACTAGGAGTCCCACAAGTAGACCAAGCTTCACAACTGTCACACAGATATAGAGGGCTTAGGTTGGTCCCATGTAGACTCCCTTGCTATTTGTCCAGAGTCTGTGAATTCCTATTAGCCAACTTAGTTGGAATGGACTTGACCCACTTGGCTTGTACAATCCTTCCACCCTTTCTTTAACAGGATTCCCCAAGCTTGATCCAGTGCTTGGCCATGGATCTCTGCATCTGTTTCTACCAACCGCTTGATGAAGGCTCTTTGATGGATGACAACTGGGGTCGTTACCAATCTTTTCACAGGCGATGGTTGCCTATCCACTATTGCTGGGAGTCTTAGTTGGGGTCATTCTTGTAGATTTGTGGGAGCTTCCCTTGCACCAGGTTTCTACCTGACCCTAAATGATCCCCATGAAGACATTTCTTTCATTACTCTCCCCTCCTACACACCCCCTCAATTCAATCCTTCATTTTCCCAACTCTGCTGACCCCCAGTCCACACAGAAGATTCTTTTCTATTTCTTCTTCCCAGGGAAATTCATGGATCCCTATCCCCCCCTTTCCCCCCATGTTAACAAGCCCCCTTGGGGCTGTGGATTGTAACATTATTAACCCTTACTTTACAGCTAATATCTACTTATGAGTGAGTACATACCATGCAAGTCTTTTGGGCTCTGAGTTACTTCATTCAGGATGATTTTGTGACCATGAAAGCTTTCTCTCTTTGGATTTTTAATTCAATCAGTCAGATAGGTCTGAATTTTGCTCACTGAAGGGTGATTTAAGGTTCTCCTTTTGCTTTGCTTTGTCTTGACTGAAACAGAATCTTGCTCATGTTCTTAAGTAACTAATACATTGCAAGAAACTGATTTGAAAATAACTATTTTAATTTAGTATTTCCAATATAGCAAAAAACATTCCACCTTCAATATTATGGATCATCTTTAAATTCTAAGCTAAGCAAAAGTTTCAGAGTTTGCGTTATGGGGGTCTTCTTCAAATTTAACGTTTTATGAAGTTTTTGCTTGGAAGTTGTATGTTCTTACTTTCAGGAGAAAAACTATGTTTAATGTACAGAAGAAGCAAAAATAAATGAGCTACTTGTTGTCACAAAGTAGATGGATGAGAACTGCACAGCAAAAAAGAAAAACACCATGGGTCACACATATAATTCTTTGTTGAACCAACTCAGTGTGTGTGTGTGTGTGTGTGTGTGTGTGTGTGTGTGTGTGTATTATCAACACACCATTAAAATTGTTTGAAGTAGAGAAAAAGCATTTGATATTTTCATGTATTTCTAACCAAGCCTGGGACCTATTTATCTGGTTTATTCTACATATGTGATATAGTTGTTATATATCTCAATAGCAAAGCAAGCCTTTATTTTACCATCATTGCTACTGTGGTTTTCAGATGTTATCGTTAGAGTAGATGTGCTTGATGGCATTGTTAGTTCTTTAAAGTGGATCTGCTCCATGAGAAGTTAATTTTCAAGGATCCTGATATACTCCAGTCTATGTGTCTAGGGAGCTATTCATTGGATCTACCTCTTTCATTAATGTGCACCATAAAACACATGGTTATATTCCAGGAAGTCATTGTCCCCTTCACATTTTATCTTCTATTTGCCCTTTCCCATGTATATTTATGTTCAGATTGTCTCCTTTTCCTTTCAGCCTCCTTAAGGGCATAAATTGTGTCAGGGAATCTCTCTATACAACTGATGTTTGGAAAATTGTAAAACCCCAGAAGCCCAGTTGACTAAACGGCAGAGCTAAGCACCAAGTGAATATAATCACTACTTCATTATATGTTTACAAGTATCTATTTCTGTATAGGACACTATAGCTATCAAAAACTGTGAATAGTCCAAGATCCTGAAACCATCCGCTTCCTCCCATCTATGGCAAATCCCTTTCCATGTTTGCTAACAAAAACATTTGCACACAGTGAGTTGCCTCATCATTAAAGCTGTTATGAGTTATGTGTTTTTCTAATAAGCATAGAATTAACAGGCATCCTCACTTCATCATTTTGGTAGCCCCTAAAGAATTACTGCATCTTTCACCTTGTAGTTCAAGTGAGTTCAGAAGACGAAGACAGAGCTACATGATGGAAAGGCTCTTGTGATCTCAATTAGATTAATAGACACTCACCTTAATCTGGTCCAAGTGTCAGGCAAGGACTAAGCCTGATGTATCAATAATAAAATAATAAAAATAGACCATGCTGTAATAGTCGGAACACATTTAGGTCTGACATGTAAATTACACGTAAACTCATAAAGTCCTAACCAAATCCAGGTAAAGAAAATGACCTGATATTTATGGAATACTTCATGCACATTTCTATCCAGCATTAATTCTAGGAACTAATTACTGTGGTTAACGTCATTTTACAGAATAGGAAATTGACATTTAGAAGAAAATGAATCAGTCATATTTAGTAAAATTAGTTGGGAAAGGAAGACACGATTTTGACTCTAATAGGTCTCATTCTTCTAGCTTCTGCCATTCCAACAATAAGTGTGGGCAACATCTCCAACACTATTTACGAGGACTTCTAGGGTGGACTGAAGTGCTGATGGATGGTGAAATAATCTTATGCTTCCTATTGGGCATTATCTTCCTGCCATAGACCAAAAACAAAAACTTCTACAAAATACTTAATAACCTCCACAAGCTCACCTGAGGGTTTATGGTGACCACTGCCTCAGAAGTGATACCCTAGTGACTCCCGAGTAGAAATTAAATATGACTCTACGTTGTGCTTATAGAGCATAAAGTTTTGAGAAAAGAACTCACAGAATTCAAATATTTCTCATCAATATTTACAAAACTGCTTTAGATTATTCATTTTCATGGAAAACTGGTAGCAACTGGAGTATCATACACAGAATAATAGATTTATGCTCTTTTCAATATCCAACTAAACATCACTAGATACCATTCTTAGTAACCACCCCTCCCCTTAAAAATGACGGCAAAACACAATCTGCATAGCACAGCTAATACAACACAAAGGCTGTTACTTTTTCTTTTGAAATAGCAATATAATTCTGTACAGAATATCTTATAATTTGCAGTAAGTTATTTTGCTGTATTTTTATGTACAAATGCACCAAAATCTTCTCTTTGTTTTAGTCAGAAAGTCTCATGTAGCCTAGGAAGTAAACCAAAGTGGTCTTTAGATGAAACACCTGTGGTGGTGGTGATGATGGTGGTGGGGGTGGTGGTGATGATGGTGATGATGGTTGTGATGGTTGTGATGGTGGTGGTGGCAGGGGTATGGGTGGTAGAGGTGGTGGCAGGGGTGGTGGAGGGTTGGTGGTTATGTGGTGGAGGGGTGATGAAGGGTTGGAGTTGGTGTTGGTGGTGGCAGCATTTTCTTTTGAGATCTACAAGGCAGGTTACTGCTCAAGACATCATACAAAGGTTTCAAACTAGGGCAGGTGAGCAGTAACAAACCCTTTAGAGAAACACAGAGACAGCATACTGTGTGAACTTCTCCAGAGGATGGCGAAGGAAAGCTACTTGAATGGAAGTGGGTTTGTATTGTCTGGGAGTGCAAGATCTGAAACCCTTTCAAGCAGAGTTATAAATTACCTGAAATCTAAAATTGGCAGTTACTTCATGATTCTTTCTAGCTGACCATTCCACTGTAAGTTTAGCAGAAGTTTATTCTTTAAATTTAGGGCTTTAAAACAACATATGCCTGTTTCTTTGCTGCTCCGGCAGTCAGCAGTCTGAGACTGGGTAATAGGTAGGAATGAAGAAGGGAAGGAGCCATATTCTTCCCCGAGGCAGGCGCCGAAGAACTGCTGCTGGCCTTTGGCTGCTGGTAGAGGCTGTTTGCTTTCCTGCTTGTGCCTGCATCGGTGTGAATCTGCTTTCATGGTTTCTCCTGGCTAGGCCTCTCCTTCTTTTCTTCTAAGGCACTGAGAATTCCTGTGTGCCTACCTGGGCAAGAGAGAATAATTTTCTTCTTTCAAAATTGTTTATTCAGCAACACATGGGAGAAATCAAAATAGTCACGTGTTCTAAGGCCCAAGACAAGTAATATTAGGAGGATAAGCACTAAGTTGCCTGCCACATGTAGCCCATTTGCAAGGACAGGCAGAGGTATCCAGGGAAAACAGTCTGGCCTTTGTACCGGCAATTGTTCTAAAGTTGCATGGTGGCTTCTCACCTAAGCCGGCAGCATCTACAATGACGGTTATTCCCAGAAACCCTCATGGACAAGTTAGGCAGAAGTTTTAACAGAGGCCCCAGAAAAACACTCTGTTTTTATTGGTTAAAATTGTATCCCACATCAAATTTCAAGTAGGGAATATGAACAAAGAATAATAATATTTTACATAGGACTAAAACCTTTAATTCTCGTGTATTTCTTAATATGGGAGCAATTCGATTCACATGCATTAAGAAGAGACATGACTAACTAAAAATAATAATATTCAGATAGAGTTTCTTAAAAGCAAACAAAAGGGATAAATACTAAAGACCATATCCAATATCAAGTACTCAAATTTTACCCAGTAAAAATTACAAGGAAGAAGAACAATATTTTATATACACAATTACCTTTATATCATGATGAGTGGTATGTTGAGATCACAGAGTACTGTCTGGCAATTGTTACTAATCTCACTACCATTACTATTATATGGTTACTGTTAGCTGTGTTAATTGGATGGACGTTTTATCAAAGCTGTACATAGGGATAGATAACACAGTAAACATTGAGATATGAAGGGTTCACATGACAGTGCAACCCTTGAATTATGTAAAAGATGGGACTCTTTCAATTAGAATGGCTTATGCAGTGATGCGACTTGGTGCCATGGTTGCTCCTCACACCACAACGCCATGACCAGTTTTAGATTTTCCAGCTTGTTTAGTTTTTATCCACTCCTCGCTCACATTAGTTTCCAAACATTGTCTGGGATTTCTCTGTGTGACTACAGTCCTGCATTCATGGCACTCTCTCTTGGGTAGGAGAGCTCGCAGATCTTTCTTTTCACTTGACCCATAACTTCCTAGTTTGCAACTCTTCCATGTTACTGGTCTCAGCCAGAGATTTCTGCGGCCATGGTGCTGCTGGGATGTTGTTCCTTGCTGCCATGGTTGGACACCATCCATTGCTGGTTCTTGCACAGGTAGTAAGCTGCCAGGACCAGGAATTTTCACCTGGTGAGAACACTAAGGAGGAAAGGATTGGCTATTTTATGAGTGAAACTAACATTTCCAAACACAGTCTAATGGTGGGAGAAATAAGCATCTTCTTAATAATGTTAGAATGTCAGTAACACTCTGGTCTTAGTAGGGCAAATGTGATAACTGCGGGCAACTAAGGAATGCTTAGAGTAGAGGAAATAGCCTTCCCCGGGAAAAAGCACATCCATTGCTTATTCAATGTCAAATGGTCAGCCCGATAAACATAGGTACAAGTAACATTATATGGATGGAGAAGGTTATATTTAGAAATATATATGTACGTAAGTATACAAATATGCATGTAACAAAAAACTAATCAGGTAAAAAGAGGCCATGAATTTGAAAGAGAGCAAAAAGGGGTATGTTGGGGAGAGCTGAAGGAAGATAGAAATAATGTAATCATGTTATAATCTCAAAAATTAAACTACATTTAAAAAAGACTCTAATCAGTGAAATTTAGCATAGAAGTCGGGAACAAAATTCTTCAGATTTAGGATTTGTGTCTAGTTCACTTTGCTGGAGATAATGTCCCTCTAAATAGGAATGCTAAACCCAAGGTGGTTGTCAACGTGCTGCTCAACATGAGGACAGAGTAGCTGCTTTAAGGAGGGCTATTGTTGGTTGTTTTACTCTTTGGCTCTTACTCTTTTGCTCCCCGGTCTTTGGAATTTCATCTTTTTTTGAGGGGCCTCCAACCTAGTTGCCAAATAAATCACACACACACACACACACACACACACACACACACGCATACCCACACACACACGTCTTATTCTTACTTATAAGCATCTTGCATTAGCTTGACTTGTTTTTGCCAGGTTTTCTTAAGTTATCCCGACTACCTTTTGCCTCTGGGCTTTTTATCTTTCTCTTCTGTAAATCTTACTTTCACTCCTATTTTGTGGCTGCCTGGGTAGCTGGGAGACTGAAACCTAACATCCTCCTCTCCTTGTTCTCTCTCATTACTTCTCCTTCCAGATTTTTCCTCCAATTTATCTTTTCTACCTGCCAGCCACACCTATCCTTTCTCCTACCTTGCTATCCTTTCAGCTCTTTATTGGGCCATTGAGTGTTTTAGACAGGGACAGCAACACAGCTTCACAGAGTTAAACAAATGCACCATAAACAAAAGCAGCACACCTCAAAATAATATTCTACAACAGAGGGCAAAGTACTTTTAAAGAACAACAAACTGTGATGTTAAACCCACTGAGTTTAGGACAGACACAAATAGGCAGATCTTGAAGCAGTCTCCCTCAATTTGCACCCACACGGCAGCTTATAGCATCCTGTAACTTTAGTTCCAGCAGATCCAACAGCTTCTGGCCTATGAAGATCTATATTATCATTTTACACATACATCCATGCAGGAAATGCCTTTACAGGCATAGACAAAATAAAATAAAATCATTTCTGCATGACTTCTTTAGTTTGCCATCAAGACAATATTTTGGGTTATTGATGCACTGGATGTTTTATCTATAGCCAACAAAACTGAGGTTCCCGAACATTAAGAAACTTCAAGAGAGGTCACATATAAAGGAGTAGAAGACACCATGGGAGACCCATATATGTTTTATGCTTCTTACGGTACTAACTTCTTCGCTGTTCATTCTAAATATTACTCAACTATTTTCTTTTGTCCTTTTATTAACCAAAAGGTCAGCTCCTATGCTTAATGGCAAAATCGTTTCCCCAAAAGTATGCAAATTATTTTGCTTATGTGGGTTTGTACAACAGTTAGCCTTTTAATTGACTGATGAAAAACACCTGGGAAATTCAAGGGACAAAAATTCAGTGTACACCTTCAACACACAGGCTAAAATTTGAGGTGTGGTGATTTTTGGAAATCTCCTTTCAAATCTCAAGGGTCTTGGAGAACTGATAGCATTTGGTGACCCTCAGAGGCAGTATATCATCCTCGGAGGATTGAAATTGATTTTTCTCCATGTTGCGGTGTGAGAATTCAGAGCCTTTCCTCCCTGACCCTCATGCTGCCTAGGAGTGTGCCATGGTGCTAACAGTGAAGGATGTGAGCGTGGGGCTTTGGGGGAGTCATAAAGGGTCAGCAGCGGGGCTCTTGTCCCGCCTGCACTGTTTGGAAGTTATTCTTCCAGATTGTATTTTCATTTCAGTTCATTCTTTTCATTCTTCTCCACATGCTGCCTCACATGTCAGATCAATCTGGACTTGAGATTATATATATATATATATATATATATATATATATATATATATATATATATATATATATTCTGAGAAACACTGGTTGTTTGCCTACTAACTGATTGTATTCTTATAAAACATTTATGAATGAAAGTTGCTAACTAATTTGAAAACTTTAGGGTCTGTACTAGTCATCAAATAAAATGATACAGATTGCTAGTTGAAGGCTTTCTGGGTTGCTGGTTGAAGGCCAGTGGTGTAAATGCAAAGCCATGTTACCCAGGAATCAGAGTGGGCCCTAGGCATGCTGATCACCCTGAAGATGCAGAGATATTTCTTTCTATAGTCCTCTTCCAAGACCCAGGGTCAGAGTTGAGTAGCAGTGTGTTTAGATGTTAAGTCTTTCTGTAACATGTCCCAACTAAGGCATTTTAGCACAAAGGCTTAGTAAATGTCGACTCCACCCTGTTCACTTCTGCGTCAAGTGGCATCTGGAGACCAGGGGTTTTGAGGAGCATTGTTTCAAGGAGGCTATAGTGGAGATACACTTAGCTTGGGCATACTGGAAAACATTTGTGTAACTTTCGGACACAGCTGCATGGCGTTAAGTCTGTGCAAGACCTTTTACTGAAGAAGCAACCAGGCACTTTGCTCTCTTACACCTACAAGCCAGCAGACCTTACTGTGTTAGGGAATAGCAGCAGAGAGAGCAGCATGGCAGAAAAATTTTGTATGAGAAAAAAAAAAAAGCTTACAATCAAAACACTTGCAGTTTTCCGTAACAGGTCACACCAACTTCTGGTAAAAATAAAATTATTTTTTTTCTTTTTAGGAATACACTCACTGTAGCTGAATATATAGATTTAGAACCATCTGTACCCTTCATCATCTTTTTAAAGGGGAGGGAAAACCGTAGCACGAGAACTGCGGATTTCCTAGGGTATTAGCTATAACAGGGACATCAGAAAGTATACTTCACACAGTTTACCTAGGAAGGAAACTTGATGAAAGTTTTCCAAACCTGGTCACTACTTTAATATACATGGGAGAGTGCTGAAAATGATTTTTGAGCAAAATCAACACTCTGAATCTATTAATATTGTGAAAAATGTTTGAATTTTCATGAAGTTCAACATGGAATTTACTTAATAATCTTTCTGTTGAAACATAAGACTTTTGTTATGAAGAGTTCACCAAGAGAAAAAAAAATGGACGAAAAATAAAGGTGTGTTAGGCAATCGATGAACCAATAAACTCATAAAAGTCTTTTTGTTCTAGAATTGGAGGTGAAGTATATTTGATTACATTTTGTTTCAATTTATTTTGTATGAGAGAGTGAGAAAGAGAGAAAGCAGAGAGAGAGAGAGAGAGAGAGAGAGAGAGAGAGAGGGAGAGAGAGGGAGAGAGAGAGAAAGGGAGGGAGAGAGAGAGAGAGGGAGAGGAGAATATATGCAGGCACATCAGACATCAGACACAAGTGAAAATCACCAAACAACTTTCAGCAGTCTGTTCTCTTCTTCTTCCACTGTGAGATCTGGGTGTTAAACTCAGGCACCTTTTACACCTGGTGAGCTATCTTACTGGCCATGCTTCCGTATTAATAAAAATGACATCTTTCTTATCCTAAATGAATAGTCATATCTGAACCAGCCCACCTACCCCTTAACGTCTTTATGACTAAGAAGGATAGATCATGACATCTATACATACATGATACATGCCTATATCTAAGGTTAAATAGTTAACAATTTGAGATTATATTTTAGGAGGTAATCCTATGATAAAAGTGCAAACAATTATAAAGTACATTTCCAGAATTCACAACTCCACAATGATAGATTTTGATTAAGAGTTTGTTTGTTTGGAATAAATTCATGTTTAAGAGCTGTTTTTAGTTGGTAAACCTCAAGACTGAAGTTAAATTTTGTGTATTTCATGATAGTCTACTAGAGGAATTGGTAAATTTTGAAATATAAGAACATTTGTCATGAGGACCAGAATTTGAATCTCAGATTCAGGTAGAATCCCAGCATCTGGTAAACGACTTAAAACTTTGTTAATATATAAATGTATGTGATAACAGTTTTTGGTAATTTTCAGAAATAAGATCAGTGACTTCTTTCCTGAGTATTTGAGGTCCTAATATCAACATTTCCATGTAGGTGTGGGCAATTAAAATCTTGATTTTGTTAAGACTTTAAATTCAAACAATATTGTATAATACTGAGTGGCAGGAAGTACGTAAAAATGGACATCATCATCACTCCCCTGAAATGGGAGGTGCAAAGAGAGGAATGAACATTTTTGTCTGATGGTTAGAAAAAGTAAAAGAAAGAGATTTTATATGTTATCCAAAACAGAACCATTATCTAGAAAAACTAGACTATGTTGAACTCTTTCCAATTGACAGGACACAGGTCTTTTGGGAAACTGAGTAAAATTTCTGATCTAATTGTTTGCTATGCAAGAATATACTTCAGGGTTTCTACTCTTTATTATCTCAATGGTGGAAGGTTATAGTTGAGATTTTTTTAAAATAGTATTCTTCAGTACTCCTCCCTGCCTTCATTTGCCCAGCTTATTTTCATCTATTGAATTGGGGCTATCAGTTTAAGATGACCTTGAAGCCCATTGGCTTAAGCAGCTACTTGATTTCCTCTCCTTGAAAATGTCATGCACATTTTAAACACATTGACAGGAAGGTTTGCAGTGCTTGTCACATTCGGAAATGCTACAAAATGCAGTCTACAAGGATAATGGATCTTTGGATTCAAAGATGTTATTAGGTCCAATCTTTACAATAGTTTGTTGACTCTTCTACCAAAAAAAAAAAAAAACCCTGCATTCTTGTTTCTTATTCCCATCTCCCAATATTTTCTGAGTCTCATTGTAATAGTTACCATTCTTTTGGTTGCAGCCCTCCAAATCCCCATTAAAGCTTGACTGAATGTGAAAATATTTTCATATTATTGGAAATCTAAAATAATTAAATCACATGTGCAAAGATGTAATCAACAACCTGAGTGATCTCCATATCATTCTTTGGTATTTATGAAAGTTGCCCAACTTTCTTATTAGTGGAGACAGGATGCCATCGCTCCCGGAAGTTACATCTAGACATAGCAGCTAGGAGAAGATAGACATTTTTGAAGCAGGGACTCACTATGAAACCCAGGAACTTGCAACCTGCATCAACCTCCAAATACTGAGATTAGAGGTGTGAGCTACACAACTACAAGGGTACCTTTTCTTTTTTCTTTTAATTTTAAAAACAATCTTTTTTAAATTTTATATACCAATTTATATAAATTTTAAATTTATATACCAGTCCCAGTTCCCTCTCCCTCCCCTCCTCCTGCTCACCTTACCCACTAGCTTGGGTCAGCTGCTTCTATGGGTTTCTCCATAAGAATGTTGACCCTTTGACTCCTCCCTCTCTTTGACTGGACTCTGGGAGCTCAGCCCAGTGCTTAGCTGTGGCTCTCTGCATCTGCTTCCATCAGTTACTGAATGAAGGTTCTATGATGACGATTAAGGTAGTCATCAATCTGATTACAGGGGGAAGGGCAATTAGGACACCCTCTCTACTCTTGCTTAGATTCTTAGCTGGTTCATCCTTGTGGATTCCTGGGAATTTACCTAGTGCTAGGGTACCTCTTCTTAAAAGGTCCTAGAAGTAAAAAGAGACCTTCTCAGAAGTCCCATAGTCACCTTCTCTTACCCAAGTCTAAAATTTAAATAATAATAATAATAATAATAATAATAATAACAATAACAATGTACTCCCTGTTCATTCTAGAACCAGTTATAGACAAATATCTGCATCAAATCAAGGGGGAAACAGCAAAAACAGAGGATATAGAGTCAACAACATCATTCTCCTTTTTCTATGCCACTTTTAATACCAATTCCAAGGACATCATAGTAGGAGGGGTATGTTAAGTTGGAACCTTATGAACCTAAGTGCAATTATAATCACATATTTGAGATTACACCTTAGGTTTTTTTTTTTTTTTTTATCACAAAGTCCCTTCATTACCAGATAATTCAGAAATGAAATGTAGTGTGAAGCGGCGGGGCTGCGTCCTGCCACCCGCTGCCGGCTAGCTTTACACCCGAAATAATTACACGGAAACTGTATTCTTTGAAAACACTGCCTGGCCCATAGTTTCAGCCTCTTATTGGCTAATTCTCACATCTTTCTTTAACCCATATTTAGTAATCTGGGTAGCACCACGAGGTGTGGCTTACCAGGAGAGATCTTAACCTGCATCCATCTCGGAGAGCAGAAGCATGGAGACTCACTATGGCGAATTGCTGAAGTGTCTCCCCACTCCTGCTACCCAGCATTCTGTTCTGTCTACTCCGCCTACCTAATTTTCTGTTCTCTTAAAGGGCCAAGGCAGTTCTTTATTAATAATGAAAGTAACACATAGACACTCCTCCATCATTTCCCCTTTTTCTGTTTAAACAAAAAAGAAAGGCTTCAACTTTAACATAGCAAAATTACATATAACAAAACAGTTATCAAGCAAATATTACAGTTACAATATTTAAATCTATTTTATCTTTTATCATAACTAAGGAAAGCTATAACTATCTATTTATTCTTCAACTCCATCAAAGACTCCAGAAGGATATAATATTACCTAAGTAAACAAGTCATATGCAACTTTCAAACTATAGAAATGACAGAGACAACTCGCTGCCTGGACAGTCACCCAAAGTTCCTCTGTACCGTTGGGGCATCCATCTTCGGGCTTCAGGCCCATAGTGTCCAGCAGACATTTCCATGAAGCAGGAAATTCCAAAGACAATTCAGTCACTTTCTGCTGTGTCCTGCAGAACGTCTCGCAGACTCTTTAATGAATCAGGAACCCCAAAAGGCCATCTCACCTTTAGGCAAGTTCAGCAGTCCTCTTTCTGTGGGTTCCTTGTGTCCAGTTTATGCAACAGTACAGGCAAGAGCAGTTTCTTGCCCAAATGGCTAACAAACTCCATAAGTAGCCTCTTCGATGCCCATCTTCCTCTCGAAGTAGATTGGTGCTGCCAGGAGCAGACGTGTCTCATTGTCATGAAAAACCCTAAGTTATTAAAACATTAAATGCCACATTCTGCAGTCTTTGAAAGATATGAAGAATATCTATCTAACTGAAATATATCTCTACATATCTAGAAAATCTAATAACATGACTACAAGCTTAACTATTATCAATGATTATCCATTAACAACCTATATTTCCTAATTATACATTACAATTTTTAAAATGAACTACAATCACAATAGCTTAATCAAAATCAGAAATACATATACATATAACAAATTGACCTTAAAATCCATACCAATGTAAATTCATATCTATATCATCTCCCCCTTTAAATGTAAAAGAACATTTATAAACAATATTTGGGAAAATGGGCGCAGTTTTTTCTCTCCAAACTGCTTCCTGCTGAATGGGGGCGCTGTTATTTAGGTCTTTCATGGTGTAACCTGTGTGCTAGGTTCCTCTCAGTTGGCAGTTGAGTGAAGTAATTTTTTGAAGATGTTCACAGCAACCTTTCAGGAGGGCGTGGTCTATCATACCATATTGGGATAGAAGCAATCCACAGAGTCTCGTCCTCTGTGAAAACAAAAGAAGAAACTCTTTTCCAAAGCATCATGTTCTTAGATCCAAATCCTGAAGTCATACCGTTAAGATGTCCATTCTGGTCTAGCCTGGCAGCCCATATAATGAAATGTCTCTCTATACTTAGCTCCTTTACAGTCAAAAAAATCAAAGAAAACACAACAAAATACATAATCCAGACTCTCTGTGAATTTTCCATTTTTATGCGGCTTATTTTCATTCTATCACTTTATTCTGTCTCTTTAAAGACTTTAGCCTTTTTTTAGGCATTAACTTTATTTTTTTTTATATTTTCTTCTTCTCTCTCTCAAGCCTACATACATTCATCCAACACTGTGACTCATTTAAAAGTCTTTTATGTCTGAATCTGTCCTATTGTGAATCTGTAATTTTTTTACTGTCAAGAAACTTGTTTGATTTGAGCCTTTACATTGCTAAGCGCTTAAGACTCTAAGCTGTGACATTCCTAGGTCAAAAACAGGTACTGCAGGCTTGCCCCGCCCAGTCCAACATGGCGGAGCCGCTTGTGACTCTTAATCGGTTGTACCTCTGAGCTGCAGAGCCACTGGGCTGTTCTGGATGTTGGCTCCACCTCTCTCCAATTTCAAAATGGAGGATGTACCATTTTCTACTAGCTCTGGGGCCTCCAGGTAGGAGCCACACTCAGCACTTTAATTCTGAGACTGAGTATGCAGCACAGAAACTCATTTCATCCAAGTCACAGCCGAATCTGACGCGCAGAGCACCGTGCAGTCTGAAAACACCTCTCTCTCTATGGCGGCAGGAATCCGCAAATGCTGTCCCGCTCGCCTAAGCCTGATTCCGCCATCTGCCCAGGTGCAGGAAGGGAGCAGTGAGCCATTGGCATGGTCTCAGAGTACTTTCTTTCCGATCCCAAGCGGGCAAGGTTTATAAGTGGATTTAGTCACCACGTTGGGTGCCAATCTGTAGTGTGAAGCGGCGGGGCTGCGTCCTGCCACCCGCCGCCGGCTAGCTTTACACCCGAAATAATTACACGGAAACTGTATTCTTTGAAAACACTGCCTGGCCCATAGTTTCAGCCTCTTATTGGCTAATTCTCACATCTTTCTTTAACCCATATTTAGTAATCTGGGTAGCACCACGAGGTGTGGCTTACCAGGAGAGATCTTAACCTGCATCCATCTCGGAGAGCAGAAGCATGGAGACTCACTATGGCGAATTGCTGAAGCGTCTCCCCACTCCTGCTACCCAGCATTCTGTTCTGTCTACTCCGCCTACCTAATTTTCTGTTCTCTTAAAGGGCCAAGGCAGTTCTTTATTAATAATGAAAGTAACACATAGACACTCCTCCATCAATGAAATAAGAAAATTGTATTTTAAGTATTAACTCCTGTACTTAGAAACTATGTGGCATTAGACAGGTTACTGATTACCACTCTCAATTTCTATAATAAATTAGGGATCACTGAGTGTCTGTATATTATTGAGACCCATTACAAATTAAAATTATCTAAGAACCCGATGAAAACGGTTATGAAGAGCTACAATTATTGAGTCTTTCAAGCATGTATGATGCAACTAGCCTTAGCAAACATTACACTTGATCATGATAAGAATTTCATAAGTAAAGTATTACTTCTCTTTTACAGGTGAGAAACCTAGGACCCAGAGTGTAAGTAGTTAGTTACAATACGTGGTGGGCTGAAATCTGATTTACACCCATGCAGAAGTTCATATCAACTACCAAGCTCTGGGGGTACACAGAATTATTACTGTGTGTGAAATTTTGCTCAGCCTAAAGCATCCTTATTATGCCTCTGTCACAACCTATTGATCCCTGGATATTTCCTGAATACTTTTGCTATGTTTTAGGGTCACACTGAGAAAGGCCTGGATGGTTACATGACAGGCTTGAATTCCAAGGACATTACAATCTAGTCAGGGAAACTAAGATAGTCCATCATTTAAAACAGTATACAAAAAATGCCAATGGGCATTTAAGAGTTAACAGTTAAGAGTTGCTGCTATTGAATGTTATGTGTTGCAGGAAAATGGGTTGGGTGAGGACCGCAAAGAGGATATAAATAGAAGGCAGAGTTAACATAGAAAACGAGAATGAGGAAAGCTTCTAAGGCAAACAGAATAATTCATGTTAGGGCATTAACTGGAGAGTTAAGAACCTTTGCGGAGAATTAAAGCAAATGATGTGCCCAAGACTAGAAGATCTTCAAGAGAAGCCTGAAAGCTAGTGTTGATGAGAAACTATTATGGTTACTTTGCACTAGTAAGAAACACTTTTTTTTTCAAGAGCTTAACTAGTGGAACTGGGCCTGGTAATGGGCAAAACCTCTCTTGATGACAAGATGATAGGGCCAAATTTGGGGCATTTCACTTTTGATTAAAATATTTCTAAACCCTCTTCATGCCTATAAGAGTCATTTTCCCACATGATTTTAGTATTTGCTAAAGGAATATTCCCAACATTTGAACCACCTTAACAAGCTAATATTAATATTAGCACACAAAAGGATGCTAAAGATCTGCAGAAGCTAGCAAGAAGAAGCTTTTGATGCCTATTGAAGTGTGTTGTGATGATATTGAGTAATCTCATATGATTAATACTTGCAAAAAAGTACATTTGAAATATTCTAACCACTTAAAGTGTTTGAAGTGATGGATAATCGTCCAACATTTTATATATATATATGTATATATATACATATATATATATATATATATGGAACTTTGCATATCATAAACATACACAGTTATACTTTCTCAAATGTTTCTTTTGGCAATGAAAAAATAAAACTAAAAGAATCTTTAAAAGTGGAAATTAATAATAATAAAAAACTAATGTTGTTCTTGCCAGATCTTTCTTTCCCTCAATAATTCTCAGTCGTTTATAGGAATTTATCTCCATTCATATAGTAAATGATAATCTTTCCATCTCGAGCCTCAGATTGTATTCTTCATGGTGCTTAAAATACACAAACAAACTCAGAGAGTCTCCAATGATCTCACACAGAAAACATTAACTCTCTTCTCACATTTTGCAGAGATCCTGCGCCCAGCCCCCCATGGCAGCTCTCACCTTTAATTCTAGTACCGAGGAGCCTAAAAGAAGAGGATTGTTTCTTCAAAGCCTATGTCACATGGTGTGACTATGGTTCAAAGCAAGGAAAAAATAACTCTACTTTTAAAGAAATCTATTTTAATACTCCTTCCAAGTAAGTCGCTGAAAGAACTTACTGGGACTTTGGGGTAAGATGGCTGGAAGAGGCTACCTCACTGTAACCCAATTAAGACACAGTTGGTATAAGAAAGGAAAGACTATTATAAAGGAAAAGGAGGTGCTTTAGCAAGCCACAGACAGAGTGGCAGAAGAACTGAGAAGTGCCTGGGTAAAGGTAGCTGACTCACAGAAAGAAGGCAAGAGAGCCCAGGCATGGGGAGAAAAAGCAAACGCCTTGCCAGGAAGAGAAGCAGGCGCCCTGGTGAAAAGTCAGGCAGATTTATCCTCAGGAAAACACCAAACCCTCAGACGTTTCCAGCCCAGGACTATCACCAGTTCAGCGATGGCACAGCGGCATATGTGTTTTGTTTTTTCAAATATCAGTATTGAGGTTTGGGCAACATTTTATTCAGTGGAACTTGGAGTAAATCGTAGAGCACCCGAAAAGATAGTCTTCCCTGAGGCCAAGACTCAAAGACATTTACTCCAGGCCTTTTATTCTTTGCTCTATTTCCTTTGTCCTGTGAAGGATTAAAAGTAGCCTAATAATACTAGCGAACATTCATGCATTGTTGCTGTATACGCAAATCCCTATTCTAGGGATAGTGGCTCATTTAAGAACCCCATTAATAAATGAGACTTTAGCTTGCTTTCTTTGGAGCCTCATTATCTATTACTTCCAAAGAAAATGTCTTAGACAAAGCTGATTATATCCAATCGGTTTCCAGGAAATGTATACTTTTTTAAAAAAAAATCACTAATTGCATTTTAAATATTCAGAAGTGGTTTGCTGAGCAAAAGTCATGCCAACGATGTTATTTATAATGACGCTAAATGTTCTGATAAATTCAAGAATGACTCTGCATCCTAATCTTTGATCTTTCACTTTTTCTATTTATCCTTATTTTCCTTTTCTTTCTTTTTTTCATCATTTTTACTTTTACCAGATTTTATGATAAATAATCCAGTAATAAGGCCAAAGTTGAATCTCTGTTCTGGTACATTAGTCATACCATCCACATTTTAAAATCTCAGTGGTGTCTTGGATCAGAACCAACTACTAACCAGTATTTCAAAGCCTTTCTGCTGGCCATTCCAGGAGATTTCTTTTTAGACTAGCTATTTCAGCATTTTATTGTTTGTTGTCCTCTATCCTTCCCCACAGTCTGATACTATCAAACTCACTTATTGACTACTCTTTACTCCAGAGGCTACCTGAATTGTATGCTGCTTTGTTAAGCTTTGCTGCCTTGGGGGTTGAAGGATCCCTGTCACTCTGCCACCACTCCCAAACCACCATCCTCTCTTTCCACTCGAACTTCCACAGTTTCCTCTGTCTTCTCATTCTGGTTAGTTCTCTACCTTGCTTTGGCTTTAATAAAGAGCTGCCGAAAGCCAACCTTCCTGAGCCTTAACAATAGCCTTTAATCACTCTCTTGTTCGAGGTACTATTCTGGATTGAATTCGATCCCTCAAAAATGAATATTTTGAAAGCCTAGCTTGGTTGCTTTACAATATGATTTTTTTAGGAGGTAAAATCTTTACATTTGCAATGAGTTAACTTGAGCTCTTACTGGAGTAGGATGAACCCCTGATTCCATACAGTTGATGTTCTTACAAAAAGCACATTTGGGTAGAGGTTCAATACAAGGAGACTTTGACAATAAAGAAAGTCATCTGAGTGATGCATTTTGTGAGTTAATTTTCTTGGTGCTGAGACCAAAACCTGACCAAAGCACTGCAAGGAAGGAATGGTATAGTTCGGATCACAGTTTTAGGGTACAGTACGTTATGCCAGCGGGAAGCTAGGGCAGCTGTTTACCTGTGTTTACAGTCAGGAAGTAGAGAGTGATGAACTCTCTTGATTAAAATTATTTCTCTTATTATGTAGTTGAGAAACACAGCTAGTAAAATAATGCCATCCATAGGCAGCTAGATCTTTCAATCTCATTTAACTTAATCTAGAAATCTCTCACAGATATGCCTACAGGTTCATTTCTATGACTACTTCCAGGTCTTTTTTATGTTGATAATATTAATCAACACCAGTGTATTCATTTGAAACTTGACAGCCCAACATACCACTTTTAAGATATACCTTACACTTTCTGTGCCCATAGTCTCATGTTATGGTCATCTCGTAATGACAAAGGCATTCAGTCCTACTTCAAGAGTCCCCTTAGTCTTTAAGAGTTCTAACACTGTTCAAAAGTGTAAGACCAGAGCTTCCACTGAGATTCAGACAGTTTTTTAAACTGTGAGTCCCTCTACAATCAGAAAATAAGTCACAGACTTCCTGACCACAGTGACACAGAGTAAATATTCCCTTTCTGAAAGGGGTAACAGGAATATGACAAGATTCAACCAAAGACCAAAACATAGTAGGAAAAAACACTAAATTCTACAGCTTTATGTCTAGCTTGTGGAACTTGTGGAACTATCAAGGCTCCCGTGGGCCTGAATAATTCTTCTTATGATCTGCTACCTTTAACACATACAGCCTCTTTTCTTGGGCCTATTCAAGTTTATGCAAGAAAATTTCCACATTTCCAACATCCTGAGGGCTCAACTACAGCTTATTCTTCACTTTCATATCTTTACTCACGGGTCTTTTATCATCTTCTTAGCAGGCACTCTGCTCTGGGATAATGTTCTTGTGGCCAGGCAGGAAGTATAAGCAGGGTGATCAGACTAGGAGAATTCTGGGAAGAGGAAAGGCAGAGACGCAGTCATCATCCAGAAGCAGAGGAAGCAAGATGAGACTGCCTTACTGAATAAAGGTACCAAGCTACATGGCTAAACATAGAAAAGAATTATGGGTGAATTTAAGTCTTAAGAGCTAGTTAATAAAAAGCCCGAGCAATAGGCCAAACAGTTTATGAATAATATAAGCCTCTGTGTGTTTATTTGGGACTGAATGACTGTGGGACTGTTCAGGACAGAAACATCTGTCTATAGGACTCCAACTGTGTCACATAATTCCTGATCTTAACAAGTCCTAGGGAAAAAAAAATAGAACAAGTTTCCCTAACCCCCTTTTTATTGAAATTTTCATGCTCATATAATCATATCCTAGTGGATAATGCTTCAAGGTTTCTGAAACCTGCCTGGGATGATGCCTAGTAGTTTCTAGAAAGTGTTTTTGTTGAGCAGGGAACTCATTCTGTGATATTTCAAACAAATTTGCATTTCACAACCTGCAACCATTCAGGGGTTTGGTCTTTGCTATTGTTCTAGTGAAAATTAGCAGGTTTTTCACTAATTCAGTTAGTCTTTTTAACAATTACAACTGAAGGAACTCTAGTCAACTCAATCTTTGCAAGCTTGGCTCTGGTAGGCCTTGCCCTTCCCTCTCTTTCCTTCTATTTTGCTAAAAACCAGTAGATTTTAGCAAATTAACCCTAAAGCTAGCCACCAAAGTCTATTTCCTTATTTAGTCACTTCTTCCTCCCAAGGCTCCAGCTGGACTTACGCTTCAAGGTTAAGCCCACATTTGACTTTCTCTTTCCTTTTTTTTTTTTTTTTAAAAAAAAATATGTATTTACATATATAGTGGAAGAAACCAACTCACAGAATGGTGCTATACAGTACAGGTGAGTCCCATCTTCATACTTCAATTTAATCTAAGACTTCCTCATGGACACACCCAAAGACTTGCTCATGTGGTGATTCCAAATCTCATTTATGTAGCAATAGTAACCATCACAGACATCTACACGCAATGAGCCAAATGGAAAAGCTAGGAGAGAAGCATTGAGCAGATCATTCCTCATAGGTGCCCCCTCAACCCCCACATACAACCCTATCCAGATCTACAAGTTCAAGCCTCTGAACGTCTTCATTGTAGGTAAATTTCTGTTGTTTATGGGATACATCTGGTTGTTGTTTGTTACAACTTTGGGAAGCCAGTAAAAAACTAACTATTTGGTAGTTTTAACTACAGAATCCTTGTGTTTTCTTGCCTCTTTGCAATTTAAAAGCTTCTGAACCAGTATTTCTAGGAATAGGAATAGTTATTATAAAGTTCTACTACTAACAGTAAGGAGATAAATGCACTCTATGAAACCTCAGGGGAAGGAATAAAGGAACATGAATAAAGTCTTATTTCCTCTCATTTCTCTCCATATAAATTTTATTTTTTTATTTCTTTCTTCCTCCTTCCCTCCCTCACTCCCTTCCTTCTGCCCCCTCCTTTCTATAAATCAGATGTAAACTTGCACCTACTCCTCCATTGCCAAGTTAGCCTGCCTGCTTCCGGGCTTTCAACAGGATGATTTGAAACTGCAAACAAACCCCCAAATAAAATACTTTTTCTCATAAGTTGTTCTGGTGTTGGTGTCTCTTCACAGCATCAGATAAATAACTAAGACAATAAGATAGAGGTTCTTAGCAAGTCCTTATCACATAAAAAAAGCCAATTACTTGACAATACTCGACTCCATTCCAACCTAATTTCTCAGGTGTGTGTATATACATGACCATGCAGGTGTGTCTGCATGTTTGCACATGCATGTAGAGGCCAGCCAGTGGACAGTAAATATTTTTCTTTATCATTCTCTACCTTAGCTTTGATAGTGGGCCCTTCACAAAACTTGAAGGACATTGATGCAGCCAGACAGGCTG
Source organism: Arvicola amphibius (assembly GCF_903992535.2). Taxonomy (NCBI): domain Eukaryota; kingdom Metazoa; phylum Chordata; class Mammalia; order Rodentia; family Cricetidae; genus Arvicola; species Arvicola amphibius. Next base: position 19,242,126 of record NC_052053.1, read on the forward strand.
TCCAGAGAGCTCCAGGTATCTTCCCATTTCTGCCACCCCAGTTCTGATTTTATCATCACCGTGCTTGGGGTGCTATAGATCAGAAGTCAGGTGCTTGTGTTTATACACCAAACACTACTGACTAAGCTAGTTTCCCCCATCTCCTTACTTAATTTCATTACAGAAAAGTAAGCAGATAGAAATAATAAAGCCTAAAGTTGTATATAACTATTATCTAAGTTATTTTGTTTAATATGTAAGTGTAATATTATTTTCCCATGACAAGTTATCCTACCTTGTGTTCTAACAGTTGTCCTAGCTGTAACTTCATCTAGAGCAAGTGACTGGAGGAATGGTCACTATTCTAGCCTGACCATCTATGGACTTGAATGATTTCGTGACTTTGTGCTACTGAAAAATTTTCTTTATCTATGTGTTAAGAAGGGGGGAAATAGATTTATAGTCATGAATTTAATTAGTCCCTGCTGTTGATCTCTTTTTTGCTGTATCACCTGTTGGTCAGGTAATATTTGTAGGTAATTTTATTATTTTGGTTTTTCATCTGTGTCAGTATATTTATTATGGATTTGTGAGATTTAATAGAAAATACAAAATATGGAGGCTAAGAATAATTCCTAGAAACACTTCCCTATTAAAATCCAATTGTCTCAGCAATTCCTAAAAATCAGAAATCGATAAAATATCCATGGTTGGTTTTCTTCATACTTAAAAACAAACAAACAAGCAAACATGTACCGCACCTGGAATGATGCCATCCTTAGTTTTTCAGTAAAACTATTCTTAGACAGTTGTGAGCAAATATCTCCTTACCTCAGACAGGGAACAGATGACAGATCAAATTAAAGAAACTGCCACAATCTGACAAGGTGAGTTCAGTGAGTCTTGCTGTAGTTACTTGGAGGAATATGGGCGAGGGATTACTTACAGGCACATAAATGACTCCAAGACTGCCACACCATTAAAATCCCATCACAAACCTGAAGTGTGCTGCCCAATGCTGCCCATCTTGAATGCAGCTCAAGAGCCTGGAGACTGCCCTTGCCAGGTAGCTCATTCATTTGGAGTCTCTTTTGGTCATCTCTGTTACTACTACTTTTTTTCTTCAGGCAGTTTCAGTTTTTCTCTGGTTCTTTAAGTGTCTTGGCTTATGTGAGCCCCTTCTAGGCAACCTAGCTCCTCTGAGGGCATCAATCAGCAGTGCTTACAGTTTATGTGTTCAGGGAGGGAAAAGTCTAGTGAATGCAGTCAGTTTCAGGGATTTTTGTAAGCCATTCCTGTTTACTTCCTGGTCTTATTAAGTATCACTACAGGATGCACGTTCAACTCCCCTTGGAACATCTGTTGTTTTTCCTTTGCTGTAGTAGCTTATATCTTAAGCTTTGTATCTCTCCAAAACAGGTTTTCATCTCAGAGGAAGCAACAGCCAAGGTGAGTCTTCCAATCTCAATCAACAGAATCTACTAGCTCCCTCACTGACACACCCAGAGGGGGTACAAACTGTGCAGCACTGAAGTCAGTGCTTAGAGTAGAAGATAAGGTATCAGTATCAATAAGCAGCAAAAGAACTTTTTCAATCTGAAAATAGGGATGCATTCTGTTTCCAGTTTAAATGGAATGAAAGGTGTCAGCAAAGCTCTAACTCAATTAATTCCAGACTTGTCAACATTTTCTTGATGGCTTTTAGATGGTAATTGTTTAAGTGCTCTGCTTATTGATTATCAAAGGAAAAAGTTATTTTAAGGATGGAAAGTTCCTACCATTTCCTGAAGAAAACACGTCAGTTAGCAAAGAATTCATGCTTTCACTTTAGTCTGGAGTTTCAACAGCTTAGTGTTTGCATGAAGTAAAAAAAAAAAAATTTCCTTTCAGTAATTTAATACATCAACTTCCCCTTTGTTTTTTCTTTTCCTTCTGAATTTTAAAATATGTTTACCTTCTTCGAATTAGGTATACTATAAACAAGGAGAATTTAAAGATTAGTATCCTTTAAAATTTTTCAAATTGCTAACTCTATTAAATTTTACAAATAAAAACAACCATCAATATCTTAAAAAGCAGATAATAAAAGTGTACATCTTAACTTTATTGTTACACAAGTGTAGAAGGACACTTCTCATTCATTTCCAGACTGCTCAGATCCAAGTTATCACACAGAAACTATATTAATTGCAATGCTGCTTGTCCAATAGCTCAGGCATATTTCTGGCTAACTAGTATCCTAAATTAAACCATTTCTATTATTCTGTATCACTACGAGGCTGTTGCCTACCAGGTAAGGTTTTCCCACGTGCCCTTCTCCTTTGGTATCTACATGGCATCTGACTCCACCTACTCTATCTATGTTCTGATTTCCTACCTGGCTTTACTTTGCTAAGTCATTGGCCAACTTTACTCATCAACCAACAAAAACAAATACAGAACATATACAGAACAATATATACATATACAACGTATACATACACAGAAGGACATCTCACAATAGACAAGTACTGGACAAAGCAGTGCAGAATCAGTATTAACCACCGACAAACCTGGGATTTCTGAGTTTATTTTTATGTAAATTGTGGTTTCTCTACTTAGATTGTCTCATGACATTGCAGCTGACAGTATTAAGATTCTTCCCTAGTCACACCTTCAGATGAGCTCTCAGTAGACAGAAAGTTCATCAGAAAGCTTGAGCCAGAATGCTAAACTAAAGCAAGCTCATAAAAATGGAAAAATTAAAGTATATGTATGTGTTCAGTGTGTGTGTGTATGTGTGTTTATGTTTTCAAATCACTATTTATTGAAGTGATTTATTATATGATACATTCATAGATTAATAAACCAGTGGATATTAAAAGATGAATTTGGAGTATGGGAACACCGTTCAGAAACTCTGTAATCACACCACCTGACTATCCTACTCTAACAGATTCAAATGTTGAATCCCACACAAAATAATATGCCAGGTCATTCATTTTTAACCCACCTCTTTCAAGCTATCGTGAAGCCTCTACTTACATCACTGATGCCTTGTGCTAATAATTTTAGTCACCGCCTTCCAAAATTTGAAGTTAGAAATATTAAAAGTAGGACAGAAATAGAGAAGTAAAATAAAGATTTGTATGAGCCGCATGTGGTGCTGAGTGCTTAAATCCACACACCTGTTGCCATTGCGGTCCTCACTTCACAGATGGGAACACTGAGGCATCAGGAAATCCAATGACTAGCTAGGCATCTACAATTAGCAAGTGATGGCGCTTGGGATAAAGGTCAGGCTGAGCAGCTCATCATACTTAATCACCCTTTCACACTATCGTCCTTTTTAGGAACTATTAACATCCTTTCAGATTGTCACAATGCAGCCGTTAGGAACTCATCTCACAGTAAGGTCGTTTCTCAGAAGGGACAGGGGTGTGATATAAGCTCTCCTGGCATCAATTTGTGAGCCGAGCTCCCTGTCCTCTCAGAAAAGGAAAAGGCACGAGAGAGACAGAGAAAGCGTTTATCTCGGCAACAGAGTGGCCACAGACAGGAGTGGATGTCCAACGGAGACATAAGGGAGAGGTTTTGCTGCTGTCATTCTGTTTTAATTTAACGATCAAAGCGAAGGTTATGATTTCTACCAGAATATAAAAGAAAAGTGGGGCTACTGTTTAATTTTTTTCTACAATAGTGTACATAGGGATGTTTTATAGTTTGCACTTCTACTTACCTACTTACTAAAAATAGATGGCAATTAAATTCTTTCTTATGGGATGGTGGTGTCCTTGGTTCCATGTGAGGGATCACCTATTCCATCTGTCTGCTGAATGCCTGCATTTTTTTCTGCTATTGTTTAAAGGGAGATTCGTGCACATTAGATGTGGGATGGGAGAAACAGCTCATGATATTTTGCTAATTAGTATGGACAAGTATATCGTTACAAAAATTAAAAAAAAGCAAAGCAACTGAGGTAACAGTATTTCTCACTCTTCCAAAGCACACACTGCCTCAAGAGCTCACAGTTAGGATGAAAACGGACTTGTTGACAGCTGGAAGTATTCGTGAATGTCATTCCTATATTCGTTCCACTGCTTAGATAGTGTTTTTTTTTTAACACTTAAATGTCAACAAGTTTGAGTCGGTGTAAATAGGTTATCTCCACATCCCTCAGTGATGGCAAAAATCTCTAAACATTAGAAGAAAAAGGGGGAAAATGAAAGTTTTTCATATCTCTTTGTCAAAAGTTCATTTATTCATTACTCATTGCTAATAGCTCATAACCACTATTTCACAAATGTTAGAAGGCTTAGAAACACGTATCAAAATTACTTTTTCTCTAGTGATAAATGATTTACTAATAGTTTGAGACCTCCTATGTAACATTTACACCATGTAAATATGTCTTATAAATAAGACACGATTATGTTCCTCTCATAATGTCAATAACAAAATCTTACTGGAAACCATAAAACAGCTGCTGTGACTCAGACTGAATGCTGCTGTTGCGACAAGCAGGCTACAAGGACATGTCTCTAAATGGAAGACTGTTATCTGTGCAGTGACTAGTACTGATAGCAAAAAAACAGATCATTATGTTTTTGAATTTGTGTGGAGGAGTGGTTGTGAATGCATTTACCTCCATTATATAGCCAAGAAAAACCTGAATCAAAATTGGAGTCATAACTCCAGTATGAGCAAAGGGACTGGAAGCAGGATCACAGCCAGGAGTAAATGTAGCAATTGGTTGACCCTTTTAAGACATTTTTCATGTCACAAAACTAGACATGCAAATACGAGATAAGATCGTGATTGTACACAGGTATAAGGGGCTAGAGAAGAAGACAAGAAGCAAAGCCTTAGTGTAAGTCAAAACCACAACACTCTTAGGGAAGTCTAGACAGAGAACATGCTCAAAACATTCTCTTTATGTGATATTTTTGTTAATAAAATGTATCTATTCTATTTGTTTCTCACATCATGTATCTTGATCTCATTCATCCTCCTTCCCGCTCATAATCATTGCACTACAGGTTGCTTGGTTTCTCATTTTTTCATGGTTACTTTCTGCTCCCCGGTGAATTCATCCATGCTCTAATGGTTTGACAGTGTGTACAGGACAATAAGTTATTGTCTTAAAGGTTTGTTAATCTTTTCAACTCTTTTTTTAAAAACCATCTTATCCAGATGTGTCTAAAAGAAGCATTTTCTTCAGTAGTGGGTATCAAACCTAGGGTCTTGACATGCTGGGCAAGTCCTTTACTAAGTTGCTTGACCTAGAAACACCCCATTAGCTTACACAGATCTTCATCATGAAATACTTATTTACAGTCAATTATCATTTGAGACTAATGTTTCTGATATTCTATCTTTGAATGTCTGAATAATGTAAGATATAAAATAATAAGATTCTCATGAGGCGACATGGGTGATCAGCTAGACCTTGCTCATATTTTATAACATTAGAATTACTTTATTGATCATCATGGGCTTTTTTACTGAATGCCAGTCTCTGTGACAGGTTGTGTTTGTTATTATTCCTTCATGATTTTGTAAAAAGAATTCCATGTTTGACTTGTGTTAATCAATAGTATCAGCTGGAAGATTATTCCTCTTAGCCTCTGCTGAAAGTACATGCATTCAGGAGGTAGTTTCTGATAAAAATTATATAAAGGAATTTTAAGCGGTTCCCTCTTTCTCATCATTTTTACCATTTCCTCTCTACAAAGCAGATGTGAGGATTTCACAGAGCATCCACAATACTGGGTCTCATGCAGTGTTTCTGAAGATGCAGTTATATTTAATATAGATGAGGAGATTGAAGGAACTCCAGAATGGCAATCTCAGTTCCGTTTTTTTTTCTTTTTTGCTATTATTGTTGACGTTTTAAGATAGAAAATCCATAGAAATCTATGGATTCCTGGCTATCTCAGAACCCACTATGTAGATCAGGTTGGCATTGAACTAACAGAGGTTCTCCTGCCTCTGCTTTCCTAGTGTTGGACTGAAAACGATTGGGCACCACACCTGGCATCTGTGCTCCTTTCTGCTTGTCTTTTCCACTCATTGTTGGCAATCAAACAAAATTCCTGACTGAGAGCTGCTTTAGTGTTAAATTTCCTGTCATCCCTGGTGATAATTCTTGGCATCAAATCACACAAGGAGGAAGGAATGGGTCCTGATTAGTTGGAGCCAAAAATGATAACTTGATTTCTATGACCAAATTAATTATTTAGCTTAAGTATATGGTGGGCATTTTGTTAAGAGAGCATCTAATCCGTGATCTGTGGAAAATATCACTCTAAAAAAATTGAACTCTTTATATATAAATACTTTGATTTCAAACAGAGTCAAAGAACTGTAACTGCCATATTGAAACACAAAGAGCTTTAGTCTAAATATGTAGGTCAGTATTACTGCAAGAAGTTTGTCTCCTCACCGCTCAAATGCTAAGACTTGGATGGGACAGTTGATGGAAGAAAATCAGGTATCAAGGGTGACACCTAGGAAACAGATCTGTTGTCCAACTCAGTTTCACAAAAGGCCTCAGGGAGAGAGAGGATGCATAAGAGGCCACGATATAGAGAACTGCATAGTAGGTAGGGGATAGGGTTTTCTTTTATTTCTCCCCCACAGGTACATTATCTCTCTTAGCCAGAAAGGTATAATTACCCCTGACCTCCTGGAACTCAAATCAGTTACGTGTAAGAAAAAGATACTAAGTTTCTGCAGTTCAGCGTTGTAGGAATTTATGTGTTTGTGTTAGCTGATGCACAGACATCTCTGAGGAGGTCACCATCCTCAAACAATGCCTAGAATCCCAGTCAAAGAAGAGGCTTCACAACAAAGGGGATTCTCAAAGGAAGGGCTACTTGTACGATATTCTACTGAAGATGCAGAGAGCTACAAAAGGCATTCTATGTTCCTAATATAGAGTTGATCATTGCTCTAACCAGGCCACAAAGTACCTTTGTGTATTTTTTTATATAAAATGATAAATGTTGTTATTGTCTATGTCTTCTTTAGTTGGACATTCTGTTACTTTAAGCTAAAACAGCCCTAAGTAATGCGAGGACATATTATCGTATGTATGATTTCACCATAGTGCTGGAGTCAGGTGAATTAATAGGGGGACAGACAGAGGTGAGAATGATAATGGCGGACCAGGTAAAGACAAGGTGACTTAGAACTAAGGAAGGCATTGAACACTGAAAATAGCCATGTGGGGCAATTTGAAGGACTGGCGATTTTAATGATGCCTAGCTTTACAGTTTTGCTCAGGGTTTGCTTGCCCTTTGAAAACTTTATTATATGGTAAATTAATAAATGTTAATATTTGTAAACATCTATTCTCCAAGAAGGTAATATCTTACTCTTTTCTTGATGCTAAAACATTGAGTGCATCCCTAATGATAAATATTTGACAGTTTGTAACCATTGAAAACTAATAATTTTCTGGGTCCGGTGGCATACATCTTGAATGGCAACACTTCAGAGCCGTGCAGATCTCTGAGAGGTTAAAGCTAGCCTATTCTGCACAACAAGCCGCAGGTCAGGCAATGCTACACAGAGATACCCTATCTCAAAAACCAAATCAAACCAAACTCAAGAATTAAAAAAAATTAAGAACGTGCTGGGTGGTGACGGCACGTGCCTTCAGTCCCAACACTCGGGATGTAGATGCTGGCTTAGCTCTGTGAGTTCAAGGCCAGCCTGGTCTACGGAGCAAGTTCCAGAACAGGCACCAAAGCTACACAGAGAAACCCTGTCTCAAAAATCACAATCAAAACCAAACCAAAAAAATAATTAAGAACTTAAGAATTTAAAAAATTAACTGACTTTCTTTAATATGATCCAGGAAATAGATAAACGCAATGCAAACATATTCAATTTGCATTTGAATTTACAAAATGTAAATATATTTTCTAAAGAGAAAGAAACAAATGAAAATGTTGTTTTCATTGCAAATAATCTATCTTGTGTCTTAGAATTATACTAGAACTAGCAGTTTGAAAAATTATAATGTATATAAACTTAACATGCATCTATAGTGAAACATCTATAAACAAATAAATCTAATATTAGCAATTTCCTGTATATATGTCCATTGCACATAAGAAGTACTGAGAACTTATCCTTGAAAATATCAGTGAATTGACTTTTGTGACATACAGCTTGTCAAACTGAAAAAATTAGGCTAATTAATATGAATACAAAGATGACAAAGGCACTTTCAGGGATTCAATAATTTTGACTTGTTACCAGAAAAGCAAAAGTTATTCTTTCATTTGATTGTTCCCGTTTATTTACCATCAGTTGCACCAGCCCTTTATATTCTATGAATGTTCTCTTGGACTATTGTCTGTATCCCCTTCTTCCTGCCCCCCACAGTTTCTATGTATTTGTGTTGCCACCGACATTAAATTTGGTAGCAATCAGATTCAAACTAACGTGTTCTGGACATATCTGACGACTGCCCATGCGAGTCAATAATATAAACAGCATACCTAACCCTTCATCGTTTGTTACTATGGTTTGTGCTCCATGTTCAAATTTGCCAGGTCAGCCTTTCAAATGCTGATGGGAAATATGCCTTAATGTGCATTGTGCACAGTAGAGTCACATTCCAATTTCTGCACAGGTTTTACATTTTAGTTCCTACTCATAATCTAAATAAACATAACTTTACATGGCTTAGATTTATTTCAGCCATGCTCTCTCCAAAGGATTTAAAAATTAAAATGTCTTTCTAGCAGAGGGCATGTTTATCCATTTAAGATGCTTAGGAACGTAAGGACTAATCATCCTTCTTTTCCATGCAATCCAGGTTTTGAATAATGGAGAGGATCATTTTGAGCTATATTTAACAAGTAGCTTGTTTCGGCTTCAATATTAGCTTGATTTACCATCTGCAGAATTACCAATAACATGATGCATTTATTACCCGTAAAAGCTATTAGCAGGTCATTTTGTTCAGTTCATCATATGTGTCTTGAGACACAATCTGGCGTCTAACAGATTTTCATACATTGATGTCACGGAGAATCAGACTGTTCTTTAATTGATTGTTTCTTGCTAGGCTCCTTTTGATTAAAACAGGTTATGCTATTTGCTTTTAGTTCCCAATTTCTCCACTTCAAAGCCCGGCCGCAAAGAGGAGAAATTATTCTCATTTCTCTGGATACTTTTAAATTCAAAGTGAATGTATATATTTAAAAGCCTGCCACAATCAAGGGATTTAAAATGTGACTGCAGTTTTCCAATCTATGGCTCGCCCAACAAGACCGCAATCCTTTCCATGCCTTTAAAAAGTGAGATTTATCTTTTCCTGCCAAGTCATCAAATTGTGAACCTCAGAACCTCAAGTGAGTTAAGATCACAGGGACCAAAGAAAGGAGGGACGGCTGGCTCCCTCACAGTGCTATCCCTCACAGTTTGCACAGACCCTGATGAGCAGAGCTGAATCGTACTGATAGTGTTGCACCCTGCTCTGGAGGGAGAAGAAAAATCAGTCTCTTGCTAAATTGGCTTTAGAAAGCCCAACTTCCATTGTTCGTCAAAGCAAAGAGATTGGGAAGCTCCTGAGACAACCCTTGTTCTGAAGAAAAAAGGAGAGACAGAGACAGAAAGATATATAGACAGACAGACAGACAGACACACGCACACACACACACACACAGAGAGAGAGAGAGACAGAGACAGAGACAGAGAGAGACAGAGAGAGAGAGAGAGAAGAGAGAGGAGAGAGAGAGACAGAGAGAGAGAGAGAGAGAGAGACAGAGAGACAGAGAGAGAGAGAAGAGAGAGAGAAGAGAGAGAGACAGAGAGAGACAGAGACAGAGAGAGACAGAGAGAGAGAGAAGAGAGAGAGAAAAGAGAGAGAGAGAGACAGAGAGAGAGAGAGAGGGAGAGAGAACCTCTGAATGCATATAGACTCAAGAATGGTCCTATCTCAGCACTTCTGCCATATTCTCCACCCAGTTGGCACCATCGAACCAAAAGAGAACAAACTGGAGGGTGAGGAGCTCAGTCCTCTTGGGTAGGAAGGAGCAGCAGCTTGCAGGCTCCAAACAAGAGCCTGATTCAGCATTCAAAAGGGTTTTGTTTGCCCAGTGACAGAAACAAACATAAAACTTTCCATCATGTGACATTAGGAGAGTGCAGTTGCCCTTCCCTCAGGCTTCCTTGTGCCTGCCGCAGACAAAGGCCTTCAATAGCTCCTTTGTGCTCTGTCTTCTGTCTTCTGGGTGAGTTGGCCAATCAGTTCCAGTCCTCAACTGCTCCTTCCAGGTAAAATTCCAAAACTCTCTTCACAAGCCACCAGGTCCTGAGATGCCCTGGTTCATAGCACAGTATGCAGATCAAAATAGCATTCTTGTAAAAAATGTTATAAAGAAGCAGTTATCATTTTGAATCTTATCTTCAAAATGCCTCTTGCTTTTTCCCTTGTTTTCACATTTAGAGAAGTATTTCAATCGTTTATTTTGATAACAGAGAAATATGGAAATAAATTACAGTAGTCTCTTCCTTTTAGCACGGAATAACTCCTTGGAATTTGTGTTACATCTGGACAAAGTTTAGCTACCTGGTGATTCTAAGACGTTTTCAGCGGTTAAATTTGAAAGGCCAGTGATGCACTAAGAAAAAAAATATCATGTAAGTTGTATCTTTGGAAATTATTTTTACTCTGAAATTTGTTTGAGGTCATGTTGCTTATTATAATAGTATAACTAAATGTAATATGCAGTCTCCTGGTGAATAGTTTGTATAAATTGAAAAGTTTAAATGGCTTAAAGTAGCTTTGAAGTATTGTATAGACATGGGAGACAGTTATCATGCCTAAGTGATGGGAGTTTAATGTTCTTCTCATACATTAGCTGGGCTCTCCAATGGAGAGCAATACCTTTATCTTACAATAGAAATGGATAAAAAATAAACATTATGATTTAGCCACTGTGAGGACTTGTTTAGAGATTTTTACCTGTTTGTAATGGTCATGAAATTCAATGAGGTGAATTTTCATGGCTCAGAGTTCACCCACCTTCGATTATAAAATAAATAATGTGCACTGGGAACACTTTACTGAAATATGATCTTGTCTCTTTTCATGATATACCCTTAGATACATGGCTACAAATAAAAAAAGAGCAAGGATCACACTGTTCTACTGCTGGATCCCTTGTAGAAATTAACACTAATAGTATTTGCTAGTCAAGCCTTGAAGAATTAGAATAAATCTTCTCCATGAATGTTTAGCTCCATAAATTCAGTATAAATGTTTAAAATGAACCATCATTTCCTTTAGGATATAAAACAAGCCCTATTTTCACCAAAGCCATTAGAGAGTTAACATTACAAATACTTTTGCTTCTTACCAGAGTTCTGTGAAACAGCTTGTATTAAATACACCTGTAAACAGCTAACCACATGGATAGAAAGTGACTTGACTTTTTAGAAAATGGTGAGCTTCCCAAGATGAAAACATGAACTTTTACCAGCATCCCTGAGGGAAAGAGGGGTGAAAAACATCAAGGCCACCGTCTTTGAAGCATTCTTGAATGTTATCTCATCTAATCCAGGCAGCAAAGATACAAAATCTGTAGACTGCTTTCAGCAGCCCTGGACCAGCCATTCATGTGAATGAAAAAGGATGGGATAAATAGCTTCTAATAGTAGTTGTACAGTAAATTAGTCCATTTTATAATGCGAAGTGACATCTTTAAACACAGAGACACACACAAAACAAGTATTGCACAGAATTTCTAAATAGCTTCATTATTATTATGACGCTAAAACATTATATTACCTATGAATCTCAGAAAAAAAATCCAGAGCCAGCCTAATGCATATACATATGTATACCCACTGTCTACACATCTGTGCATGTATAGAGGGTACAGAGTTGCATATATGCAAGTACATTTGTATTTGTATACATAGATTACCTCAAATACTGATGAAGATTGAGAGTTCTCTAAGTTGTCAGTTATCCAATGGCATTCCTAGGTAAGAAGTGTCCTTATGTCGAAGTCCCAAGACTCAGGAATAGGGCCTGATAAGGCGGCTTCAGTTAAAGTTAAATTTGCTTTATTCTCATAGTTGGCCAACAAGCCCACTTCTTTGGGGAATTTAGGTGGTTGGGTAGAGGACACCTGGAACAGCCTTCTTTCCTATTTCAGGTCTATGGAAATGTTTTTAAGAGACAATAGTAATGTACCTCCTTCCCTTAACTATCTTCTGTAAGGCTCGTCCCTTCCCTCAGTCTTCTAATCTATGAGAAAGCACACATTACCACTATATTCTTACAGGCTCACCCATAATGGAGGTATTCAGAAGTAAGTCACTCCCTGTGCTACTTCTGTGGCCTAGGAGGGCATGATGAGAAAAACGCTGAGCAAAACATAAAGAAACACGAAGCCTGGTTTTTTCAACAGTTTTTCTGAATAAATATAAGGGTTCATTTAATGATAAGTTTTTTGTAAGTTCTTGAATCTGTGCTATATGCTACAATACTGTGCTATATACTACTACTATGATGACCTTTAATTTCTCATCTTATTGTTTAATTCTATGAGAAACGTAATTTTCTCCATCTAATAAAATTCGTGAGATAAGACCCAGAGAAGTGGTGAGACTGAGATTTGAATTGTGATAGGGTGCTCTGACTCAACTCTTCAGCCCACCCCTACAAATTCTACCAACTTAACAATTAAAAAACACAGTGTTGAAGTTGTTTTCACTTACCTCCTGCCTCCAACTTTCCTCTCTGAATTTACTTTCACTTTTTCTTCTGGTTGCATTGATTATTTGTTGCCTTGAATAGCGCTTCTAGATAAGTAATTAACACTGGATTCAGATCTGTTTTCCTCTCTGTCTCCCTTCCCAGACATATAAACCTACTCATGTGCACCCTGCTCTTTTGTTTGAGATTGTTATAGTCTTGAAAGTCAGCACAGAACAAAATTATCAAATAGAGAATAATTGCACTTTGATTACATGCAAAGTTAGGCTTCTGTCTTGTTCTGTATATGTTTTTTAAAAAGTCAATTCATTTAATTTTTAGTGTCAATTCCTTAACATTAAAGCCAATAAAACTCATTCCACTCCAAAGCTCTAAAGCACAAATATTTTTCTGTAAGTCTTATTACAACCTTCTTCTTCTTAGGGAAATACTAGTGATATTTCAGCACTATGATTATGGACATTTTAAGCAACCATATCACCAACAAAATGCACAAACTTAAAAAGACTACAGCTCTAAACATACCACAAAGTCAACATGTAATTATACCATGCATACTAAAACAACAAGTTGGAGCATCACCTTGTTTGGTCTCAGCAGAGAATGGGTCACAAGACTATTCCTTTAGTTATCCTAAAAATGTTCATATGTATAAAACCTGTCAAAGTATCACTAGTATTGATTTAGGAGTCACCAACAGATATCAATGAGTAGACAAATTCACAAATACAGAGTCCATATTCAAAAATACAGAATCCTTAAATAATGGATATCAATAGTGGATTCCACTGCTCTGAGAGTCTTTGGCTTATCTCATTTTTCACTTGCCCATTTTCTTCTCTTTTTTTCTTACACAGAAATGCACAAGTAAATTATATAAACTTTATATTTCGCCCTCTTCGTGCAGTCTATGACCATTTGATTTTGCTTTGCAGAATCTGTGGTGTTATTCTAAGCACATACGCATGCTTAGTCTTTGGCTGCAAATCCATTCAGTACACATCCATGTTGTCAACAATGTTGTAGCTGATTATAAAGTATAATTATTTTAGATATCAGAATTTCTGCTTGACAAATGGTCTTTAAAATATTCCTGATAACTCAACAGAGAAATAAAAGTAGATCTAGGAATTCTTACTTTTTTCTTTTCGTCACTGACCTCTAGATCACCTCATGCTACATGGAGGTAAGAGTGTCTATATTTATGATTTTTTTAAGCTTCAAATTACTTGCATTTAATTTCCAATCTGTTCTTCATTGGAGACTAGTCAAATTTACAAAGGCAATTACAGTGGTTTCCTGTGACTTTGAAGGAGATATGCGTATATATATATATATATATATATATATATATATATATGTATATATATATGTTAATTAAGTAGAAGGGAGAATGTAGATGGCTGGTGATTTTGCAGTGGAAAGAAAACAATTGTAGTCGTCTGCACAGCATTAATTGCTACATGGGGTAGGAGATTAATATTTTTAACATTTTAAGTGGTTTTGCATAAATGTTAGCAATAAGCAAGTCATTTTATGTCTTATGGGTTTGCATTTTTAATAATACTGGAATGTTAGCCTTCCCATAAAGGGAAGATTACAACCAAACTGAAATAGTGTTTCAACCTTGCTAGTTATGTGCAAACTGACCCCGTGGACCCTCTTGGGGGGAACTCTCAAAGACAGTGATATTGCTGAGAAAAGAGAGGGAGGTAATTTATTTTTAATTTTCCTTACATTTGTGAATTTAGTGCTGAGAAAGGCTAATGGCGCTAGTCAAAGACTCCAAGGAATAGATGCCACAAATATTTTGCATCTTTTATTTCATTATGTTAGTTTCTTGGTTTGAACATTCTTTTAATAACAGATCATTAAGTCAGTCAAATGATTCCAAAACATAATTTGGTGTATTCTTTATACAAAGATGAAATTCAACCAGACTCTTTACAGTTATTGAACTAGGAAAAGGGGTTTGAATGCATAGAGAACCTTTATTCATTCACAATACCTGAGTCCCAGGATGTAGCAGTCTTGGTGTAGGGCACAACAGGGCTCTTGCCCTTGAAAAGCTACAAAAGCTACATTCTGTGGATAATGGTTGTACCCAGACAAACAAGATAAGTGTGATATCTTCAGCTAATGCTAGGATTTTGTATACTTGATGAACAGTGTATTTCTAAAGAGATTACTATAAACTGAGGTCCTGCAAGGCCAGTGTGAAGGTAACATTTGTGCTACTAGCCACATGAATAGCAAGAGCAAGCTATTCAAAGATATGAAGTGAGAGGCAGCTTTCTGTCCAGATGCCAGGGCATGTGGTGGATTTGGGATTCAACTGTGAGGAATAGAGACCAGCCATGCTGGTGCAGAAAGTGAACTGGCAGAGATCAAGATGGAAGGAACAAAGCCTGGTCATGGAGGGTCTTTCATGTCATGGAGAAAACAGTGTACTTTATGGTACATGTAAGTTGAGGCCCTCAGAAAGTTTAAAGAGGAAAGGGCATAACATGACATTCAGGCATGACATAAAATCTAGCCAAAAGGACGTTCAGGGAGACCTTGGTGAGAGAAGGGAGGGTAAAGGTCACAAGCCCGGGCAAACAGAAGCAGTGACATCTGTTCAGACTCTGCTCTTGGAGCTTTTGATTTGCAATCACATACTTACAATGGTGGGAACTCAGTTTTCTCTCTAATGCTTGTGGATTGGGTATGGAGTGATCTCCATAGGCTTCTGGAATGAACAACGGGAACCAACTTGGTTCTTAGTTGGCGATGCTATATGGGAAGTCTGTGTAACCTTCAGGAGGTGGGACCATACTGTGGGTATTCAGGAGCTTATTTTACAACCAAGATGAGATTTTATAAACCAGGCTCTATTCCTGTTTTCTTTCTCCTTCCTAATTGTTGATCACAATGTAATCAGCGCCCCTGTTTGTTTGTTTGTTTTGCCACATTGGGATATATCCCCTTGAACATCAGTCAGAAAAGACCTGCCTTTCTTAACTTGCCTTTGTTAGGTATTGTGTTGTAGCATTAAGAAAAGTAGCTAATACAGTGCTTAGTCAGGAGACTATAAAACTGTTCTTGGGAACTGGCACAGATCTCAGATCCTATCGGATGCTTGGTTAGATTTTCTGAATTGATGGGAAGCAAGCTATGAGGAAAACTTTGGTTTGAATTAATTGAAACAGCAGGCCTCAGTTCTAAGAAAAACACCCTTCTAGTATTGCACCATGAAATATGGCAAATGGTACTAACATGATTTCTGATCATGTTGTTTATGTTTATAAAAGACCTGGCCATTGAAATTCACCTCTTTAGCAGGAACATACACAATTGGATTTCAGCATCGGCCACTCAATGCTGTGTCTGACCTCCCTTCTACTTTTGAGAAAAAGGCAGACTGGTCCCTTGTTTGAAAACCAAATTTAATTGACAATGATGACATCTAATTACAAATTGTCATTTTTATTTTTGGCGTGAAGAATCTTTCTTTCTCTGTGTTCTACTATGAATACTGCAAGTTCATGACTGGCACTATTCCTTTAGACTGAAATCATAAAAATATATGTTTAAGGATATCTGTACTATTTTTCTTTGATGTCATTTGTGACAAATGTAATGGAATCTCAAAGCAATATAGTAAACGACCTCATGTGTTATCCACTGTGTCCTTCCAGTGAAGGTTAAATTTCTACAACCAAATGTATCTTTTGCCATATGCTGGAAAATACATAATAAAGACATCTGATATAAGGGAGGAGAACTGTTTTACAGGTAGTTGCTTTTCACGCGTTTGCTTATGAGATTCTTTTCAAACACTTAAACTCACAGTATACTGATCTACTAATTATAAATCATGGTCAGTTTTCATGAACATAGAGTTAAGCAGCCTGAAAACTAAACTGAATGCTGTGAGAAAGAAGGCAGAGTCAAGTGAGATGCCAAGTAGTCACCGCCAAGAACAGACAAGCTGTAACCTTGCCAGTAAGCTACAGCCACATAATGATACACAGATTAATTGAAATGGGTTAGATTACAATGTAAGAGCTAACCTATAAGAAGCTAGAGCCAATAGCCCAAGCAGTGATTTAACTAATACAGTTCTGTGTGGTTATTTCGAGTCTGAGCATCTGGGAACAAACAAGCCTCCTACTTTACATGAGATTCTTTTCAAACACTCAGACTTACAGTACACTGATCTACTAATTAGATATGGTGGTTAGTTTGCAGAAACATCAGCTGCCTTTTCTATTAAGAGTTCCTGCCATAGCCATTGAAAGATCTTGGGCACTGAGGATACAAATTTTATCTTTATGCTGTTCATTGTCTGTAGTTGGCCTATGATATTTTAATTTCCAGTTCTAATCAGAGTTAGAAGGTTGGGTGGAGTCCTTAAATTGTTAATTAGTGTATCATATATGAAAATGAACAATAGACTTAACAAATAGGTCACTTGTTTCTGCCTGGAGAGAAGGAGCTGATGTCAAGTTGCTGGGGAATTCTAACGCTGATATCCTCAAGTTCCCTCATCTCTGAGTATAAAATCTAAAAAGAATCTCAAGAAAAAAAACTCATTCATTTTGTATTTAGTGAATACACACCACTAGCAGAAGAATAAGTTTAAATGGGATATTAAAGAATAATTAATTTGGCATTTATGAAATATAAAGCATTTTCAAGTTCATGTTACTGTTATATGCTAATTAACACAGTCCTTATGACCAGTGGCAACATCAAATTTTCTGTGTAGAAGGGCTTGTGAAACCACATTAAAACAGCAAACACTGTCTTTCAGTGAGCCAATGATGAGTTCACTAGAAAGTAGACTTTGGTGGGGTCTGATAAAAGTTGCCAGGCAGTGGTGGCACATACCTTTAATCCCAGCACTTGGGAGGTAGTAGCAGGAATGTGATTTTGAGGCCAGCCTGGTCTAAAAGAGCTAGCTAAGAAAATCATTGCGCTCTTGATTATCTCGTGACTGTGGAATATGCAAGCATCTCATCTCTTCATGGTTTTTTAGTTTTATCAGCTATTGACCAGGAGTAATGCAACAAACCCTGTTGTGTTTCTGTAGGTGGGAATCCATGAAACCAGCAATGGTATTGTAGGCATGTGTTATGATGAATTATTATAATGATTATGACTAATGATAGAAAGTAGCTGATTGGCTATAATTCTTAGTTTGAGAGCCAATGGCATTTACATAATTCAGGAACTCTAGTACCATGGAATTTTGCTGCAAAAGTACTTCTTTCATAAGATTATTTGGGAAAGCGTATATGATGACTCAGATAAAGCTCTTAACAGGCTTGTGTAGCACAGAAAAAATACAGATTGCAATCTATCCTTTCCTAGCTTCTCATTTTTCTTTCAAACTCTGATTCTGATTCTTCTTCAACAGGAAAGATCTGACAGGACAATCACTGTACAAATACTTTATCCTTTTGTTTTCCATGCACTATCGTGAATCTCCTTTTACATCAATGATATTTCTGTCTCCTCCTTAAATATTTCTTTCTTGAACATCATCCATTTACTGATAATAGTCATCAAGATCCCATTGCTGTAATTGATCTGTATCCTCTGGATCTTACGACTTCGAGGATATATTCTTTTAAGGAAATGTTTTATCTAATATGTATGTGCATGTGCCTGAGTGTGCTTTCATGTACCACATGTCCAGGTATGCTCAGAAGTCATAGAAGGGATTGGATCCCCTGAGACTGGAAGTAGTTGTGAGCTGCCCACTGCAGCATGCTTTAATTTGGAAGAAGCAGCAATACAACACTTGACACTTTCTCTAACTCTTATGCTCATTTCACATTATCTTCTGTGATGTCCTCTGAGCCTTGGAGGAGTTGAAATAATGCTCAGATATCTTGTTTTATTCTACTTTCAATGTATGGCTGAACACTGGCCTACAATGCTATGGCAATTATCACTTAACTTTAAAGACTTCAGTGGTGATAAATCTCTGCTACAGGACACCATACCACTGCGACAGAGTTTACCACTACAAGCAATGAAGTCTGACAGCAGCAATCAATAGGCATGAATGCAGATATTATAAGGCAACTTAGCAGGAAGCATAACCATTTGAAAAAAAAAACAATAGTATTTTGTTTCTATTGGGCAATATGACTTCCTTAGTCATGACTATTGGCTCATGCTTAGAGTAGTGAGTGTGAGTTCCCTTCTGTGGTGTGGGGCTTAAATCCAACAAGAAGTCAGTTGGATAAATCCACAATAAGAGCCATGCTGCATAGCACCAGTAGACAAGTTTTGAGTGACATATGAATAGCACATCACACAGGGTCTGTACCTGAGCAACACTCCTGGCAACAATTGTCTCCAGCAGCCATCATAGCGATTTCTATTACTTGGAAAGGCCACCCAACATAGAGCAATCTTCCAGATCAGTTTCAGTTTGATTTTTCTATGTCCTGCAACCAAAGGATGTAATGTCTCCAGCAGTAAAGACTTAGTTTAAGAATTCAATCAATAGAAATAGAGAGGAGGGAGCCTAAACTGCAGTTGATAAGTAAAATAAATGAAAAAAAGTTATTTAAATAAAATAAAATTTAAAAGATTTTCATCAATACAAGTGATAATGTCCACTTTGGTTTGCGAGTTTCTAGAAGTTTCTTGTTCAACAACTTATAGCTTTTACGATACCACTGATATCAGTGGCTATGACCCAGTAGCAATCCCAGTGGCCCAAGCTTGGGTTTCCTGGCCAGTCTCAGAGTGATAATGGAGCCTGTTATATAGCTATTATCAGAGCCATCTTTTCATCCCACATAATTAGTTATTGTTGGAGGGTAGGGACAGTCCTCTGTAGGTGGTGCCAATCCTTGGCTGATGCCCTGGAGTGTATAAAAAAGCAGGCGGAGGATACTTTGAATAGTAATCAGCACTCCTCCATGGCCGCTGCCTCAGCTCCTGCCTCCAGGTTCCTGCCTTGAGTACCTACCCTGACTTCCTGCAGGATCAATTATAGCTATAATATGAAATAAGTCATTTTTAAGTTTCTTTTGTTCATAAATTTAGCATAGCAATAGGAATCTGACAAAAAGCACTGTAAGTCTGGAAACCTAGAAACAGTAACTGTGGACTAAATCCTCTGAAATAAGGATATAAATTAAGACTTTCTCTTTTAAATTGTTTTCTTGGTTATTTTGTCCCAGTGTCAGAAAAACTCACTAAAACAGGTTGATACTATGGAAGATAGAACTAGATATATGTACAAATACATGTAATATAAAACATTAAGAGAAAAAACCATAGAAGAGCTTTAAGGAATATATAATAGATAATCAATGGATAAAAGTTAATTTTTAGGACCTAAAATGAAATTATGAAAAAACTAAAATAATTCTCAAGAGAAAAGCATATCAAAAAAAGATTATTTAGATTGTCATCTGGGATCTCTATATATAGACACAGATAAATTAGACCTGAGTTTTGTGTGGTGACAACAAATACTCTTAATTATTAATTCTGTTTTTATATTTAACATGGACTGATTTGAGAAAGTAACTCTAAGTTTAGGTTGCACAACTATTAAAGCAATGGAAATATTTTCCACCTTATTGTGATGAATTCAGAGGTGTTTGGTATGTCTCATCTTCAAAGACAAAAAGACTTAGTGTTGAATGACATAGTGATTACTTAAGCAAGTACACATTAGAGTTTTGATAAACATGCTTAATTTTGAAAGTCTAGCAATTTGATATATTGAGAATTAATTTGATCATTTTATTTAACATTTATATTGAAGAGAAACATATTGCTGAGGATGTTTGACAATTTTTCCAAGATATAAATTTATTTAGTAACTTTATTGCAAGAATTTTATTATTGGGAAGGAGCTATAGGAGTGTACCACCATGCCCACTTGGTAATTCATCTTTCTCAGTGTACTTGTATTGGAGCTATGCTTATTTAAAGGTGCTTATTTTATTTGCCATGAATTTTCTATAAGTACATGAGAGTCTTTCCGACTGCATTTGACAAAATAGTTTGCTTAATTATAAGGTGTGTTTGGCCACCTCTATGTCATACACCAGAACTAAGTATTGTCTTTAGGGAGCCAAAGGCTGTCATTAGAATCTTTCACAATGAAACTTACTTAAGGAAAAGAAGCTTTACTACAATGTAAAGAAAAAATTCCTTCAGATAGAATGCTAATTATTATAGGTATTAATGTCACTTATATAGGAAATCTTTTGTATAGCTTCAGAATAAAGTATTTGTGCTCATGCGAAGGCATTCCATCTGAGATCTTTAACTCAAATCTGAATAAATTTTCTCAACTTTAGAGAAATCTCAAAGTCTTATAAGATCATTGAACTAAAATCTGTATGAGAATGTTTTCAACACTATCAACAGCATAATCGTCTCTGAATTAGCAATTCTAGTGAGTTTAATTATTTCCAATGCAAGATGTTTGATATAAAGTTTATTTATTCTTCTTTTTCATGTTCTGACATGATTTGACTAACACAAATGAACTATCAATTATCTTTTAAAAATTGCGTATTATTTAACTGATTTTTTAAAGCTTTACCTATATTGAATTAAATTAACTTTGCTATTCTGAAAATAATTTTATATAAAAACTGATTTATCTATTAGCCTATTTTTTTAAGCCCAAAGCTTTGTCTTTTTATTTTCTGGACTGCAGAGAGGAAAACATAAGAACCAGTGATAACTCCTCCACTTGCTCATGGTGATACAGGCCCATGATTCCAGCTCTTCGAGAGGCTTGAGGACAGGCCATGTTTGAGACTAATCTGAGTTTTATATCAGAGGAAGAAGAGGAAGGAAAAAGGGAAGAAAAAATGGAAGGAAGGAAGAAAGGAAGAAAAAGTTAAAATCATGTTTGTTCTATGTGGATATAAGATTGTTAGAAATTCTTTATCATATTTGTTTTGAGTGCAGAAATGATTTTATTTCAAGTGGTCATGAGAATAATTGGAATTTATATCAAACAGATTATATTGCTATAGTTCGGTATGAAAAATATAGAATGGAAAATGAAGCCGAATGGAAAGGAGTGAGAAAGAGAGAAAAAAATATGGCTAAGTAGGATGCTGGTCATATTAGTTATGAGGATAGCATCTAACTGTCTGGACACCTTTCTATCTCTAAAAACTTCTCGGAGTCATGAAATTTGAAATTAATTCCTTCCATAAATTATAGAGTGACTGGCTGAGTGACTAAATATTTCCAAACATTTTCATTATGTTTAAAGTGAATAAAATGCAGTTTTCTGGGTTATGTGGAAGCACACACACACACACACACACACACACACACACACACACACTATTGTCTAGGTTCTTTATCAATAAATAATCATGCCTTACCTTATGATATAATAATACTCTGTAGGCAGAAATGTTATTTATTTGTTTATCAATTTATTTATTTCTAGTAAGAAAATCTTGGCTCTTTTACGAGTGCTTCATTTTACACTGTCATGACGGTGTGGCTATTTGTCAGAGCATCTTTGGAGACATTATATCTCATATCAGAACTGTCTTGGAGAATAATTGTTTGCTTTGGGGTCTTATGGCAGTAATTCTAAAATCTCTTGAGGCAAGGTTATTTACAGAATAAGGTGAGAAAATTTGAGACATGGTTAGAAGAGGAGAGAGAGCATCTGAAAGTAACTTTTGGTAACTATATCTCAGAGTTGCAATAAAAGGTGTAGCCGGTTAAAAGCAGAGGCTGTTGTTCAGTTTTATGCTCACCTTGCTGAGGAGTAATTGAGTGACAAATATTTGGCTCTGTAAAGAAAATCATACTGCCCACAGCAATGGTTAACTTGATACAGAAAAAAAAATCGGAATAGAAGTGAAAACTGGCATAGTTATACAGCAACTAGTAATCAGCTAGTCAATCAATAATAACTGAATTAATATTCGAGTAAAAGAGAAGCACTTGGAATGAGAAACAGAGGATTTCAAGTTTCTTGTTTGTTGAGCAGAATGTTCCTCTGTCACCAGTAGCAACCACCCATGTTCCTAATATCAGAAAGAAGCTAAAAGATGGAAAGTAGTTCCTGCCACACAGAGAAATCATGTTTCCTTTAGATCATTACTGTGATCTCCATCCATCTCAGTTTGGGAACATCAGAAAATCTTTTGACATGAATACAAATGAACTCAATGATAATGGAATGCTAACTAATGCAAACCATAGGCACGACCTGTGATCAGGTTTTTTAAAATGAGAGAAAACAGCTTTCCAGTTCTGCTCCAGTTCAGTCATGGTTCGGCCACATCCAAGACCAGACCACGACTCAGAGGACACCATAACCTCTGCTCAGTGAAGAGCGATACTATGTATGGAATGACACATACATATTCTTTCGCTGTTGAAATTGGCCTCAGGCCGATAATAATTGTATGCTTTATTAGCTAAATTCAAATGACTTAATCTCCTTTGATTTTAAGACTTGGTTCCACCCCATCCCTCACTAACAACATTGCCAGGACTTTAATCATAAGATGAGTGCAGTGTGTCTCTCAAAGACAAAGGATACTCGAAAGCGCACACAGTCTTTCAACCCAGTTTCTGTGCTTTCGAATGCAGGTGCAGCCACCTATTTTACAAGATTCTTATTAATGAATGTAGAAGAGCAGGATAAAGTGATGAGAGTTTAATTTATTTTGGAAGTAATGGTTTGTACGGTAATTATCGAGATGCAGCCACTTGTCAAATGGAATCAGTAACAAGTGCTGTTGGGAGACCCTTTCTGGTACACAGACGTTCTGAAAGGCTTTACTTTGCAGTAAGAATAGACTCCATGGCAGTAATTTAGTTCGCCTTAGAAACTGGCTTCAAAGCATCTTGTAGACTGATTATGCTTGAGAAATTATGTACATTAATGTATTTTAAGACTAATTTTATTTTAACCTCTTCCTTTATGTCTTTAAAAACTTCTGAATGATATGTAGAACTAGGTGGGTTTTATTGTTTGTTTTGCATTGAAGGGACAGGAAACTATGCAACCCAAAATATCCTCAAACTCACTATGTATTTAAGGACCTTAGTTTCTGACATCCCTTCATTCACTTTCTAGGTACTGGAATTACAGGCTTCCACTGCCACAGCCTGGGTTTTGATCACTTCACTCAAGACAATGGAGCTGTATCCCAGGTTCTGATATATCCATCAGTTTAATTTAATCTCATTCTACCATTATAAAGCACCCAACACAACTTTGGTGTGAACGTCTGGCTTAATTTTCTGGGTAGCAGAGATGGAGTTAGAGTCTGTGGACTCACCCAGTGGTTCCATAAACCTACAAGCACCTAGCTAAACTCCAGCCTCTTTTCATAGATTTACAACACCTCTGTGGAATATAGTGACTTCAGAGCTCGAAACTGAACCAAAAAGCCCACAGTCCGTGGAAGACTTGCTGGCTAGTGAGTGTGTGACATTTTATGTCCCTCTGTGGCCACTGCAATGACAGAGAAGAAGTCAAGGAAGACACTAATAGAAAATAAATTTCAACAAAAATTTTCAGCTATTAAGAAAAATTACTTAATACCACATTAATAGTTTACGTTCTCCACAGAAAATAGAGGGAGGAATGAACATGTTTGGATTTATTTTTGCCTGCACGGATTTATCACTTTTTATAATTCTTCTGTTTTCACTGGATGGAAGTGACCAACAGGTGCTTAATGAACACAGTTGTTTTTATTGGCTCAAACTACTCAATTTGCTATTTAAAGATCATTCTTGAAATAAGTATCTTGTCAAGAAGTATCAAGTATCTTTCTTTATATATTTTCCTTTAAAATAAAATTTGAATTTAAGGAATTCATAAGAACACAGAAAAGAAAGAATTATGAGCTAAGTGCCTATACCCTGGTTATAGGAACATCTAAATTAACTGATTAAATAGCAAGTTCCAATTAGTTTATGTGAGAGTATAAAGGTTAGTGGTGGTCTCTATTTCGTCTTTAAAATTTTTTTTTAATTTTTAAAATAAGTAAATAAATGGGTAAAGCATTTCAGACTCCCATTTCAGAAACAGAACTATATAGTGACAGAAGAAATAAAGTACAGAAGAAAGAAAATATTCGGTTCTCCAAGAATAATCCTCTCTCTTTCCCTCGTATGTGTTTGTGTGTGTGTGTTTGTGTGTGTGTGTGTGTGTGTGTGTGTGTGAGAGAGAGAGAGAGAGAGAGTGAGAGAGAGAGAGAGAGAGAGTAGGCAGAGTCAGTGAGATGCCATGGAGGTGCCAGAGGGGAAAGACGTGAGCTGCCAGTTGGAACCTTGCCGGTAGGCCATGAACATCATGGTAAAATATAAAATAATGGAAATGGGTTAATTCTAGATGTAAGAGCTTTCTAGCAATACACTTAACTGATTGAAAAAAGGAGTGATTTAAATAATATAGTTTCTGAGTGATTATTTCGGGTCTAAGAGGCAGGAACAAACAAGCGGTCTCTGCCAACATGCTGAGCCTAGATCCAGGACTCTAGTCATAGAGAGGAAAAGTGATTTTATATATATATATATATATATATATATATATATATATATATATATATCAGCCTGGTTATGTTCTGTTAGGCCATTGGCTGAAATTAGTTTCTTTATTCATTAACCAATAAAGGCAACACATAGACAGAAGGACTTCCCACACCACCAGTGCTTAGCTGTGGATCCCTGCATCTGCTTCCATCACTTAATGGATGAAGTTTCTATGATGGCAATTAAGGTAGTCATCAATCTGATTATAGAGGAAGGCCAGTTCAGGCACCCTGTCCACTTAGGTGGTGTCATCCTTGTGGATTCCTGGGAATTTCCCTAGTGCCAGGTTTCTCGCTAACCCCCATAATGACTCCTTCTACCAAGATATCCCTTTCCTTGTTCTCCCTTGCTGTCCTTCCCCCAATTTGACCTTCCCAATCCCTCCTGTTCTTCTTTCCTCTCCCCTTATCCAATAATTCAAAGGATGATAGGCCTACAGTCCACAACCCCAGAGAAACTAGGTATCAAGGAGGACCGTAAAGGAGACATGAAACATACATAGATTACCCTGGGAAGGGAAATAGCAAAGATATCCTGAGTAAATTGGGAGCATGGGCAAGAGAGGGGAGGAGACAAGAGGAAGGGGGAGTCAATAGCACATTTATGATGTCAAAGTCTAACTTACAGTTGATTTTGGTCTTTACTTCTTTAGACCCATATTTTGTGTGTCTTTGCCCAGAATTTCTCATGCCAAGAAAAATTTTCACTGTCAGTTCCTGCACACATAACTTCCCTTCAGGCAACTTATCTGTCAATATCTTTCCCTTATTTCCTCTTTATTGGTAGAAGACAGGTAACATCACCCTCAATCACTCACTTACAACTCTCTGAAAGTATGTATCAGTTTCAATCCAGGTTAAGTCTATATATCTAGGTTCAATGAGTAAAACACGTGGAAACAAAAGTGTAATAATGCCTACTAACGATAGGGTCCTAGAAAGGTCTTTCACTGATATGCCCTAACTTAGTTATAAGATTTTGAATATTATTTATTTCTCAACACACTTAAAACACATCTCTCCATACGGTACTAGCAGTGCTAGTTTGTTCCCAAGGGAAGGAGGTAAGCTACTCTACTTTCTCTATTATAGAGATATTTCTGCATATTCTACCAAAGAGGGAGAAAATAAAAACTCTCCTAACTCTCAGAAGCATTGATTCTTTACAATTTCCTCTAACTATAAAAATAGATATTCTCCATTTTCTTAAGGAACTTAGGCCTTAACCAGGTTAATAATCTGACGAATTGCCTGGTTTTAAGTACCTTCTTTTTATTTCTTTTTGTGCAATGGATTTTTAAAAAAGCAAATTAGTTCATTTAAATACAGATCATTAAATTAAACAGGTAATGCATGGTTAGGTAGGTAATACCAGTATTTTACTTGATACCATTCTAATTTCAACACATCATGTTTTTGTAAAATTGTAATCGTGAGAAGAGACAATTATAAATCCACAATCTCATAGGAATTAAAGTTACAAATAATTTAAAGATTAGTTAGTTCAGTTGAATATTTGCTGTATCCTATGCACATCACTAAACTCATCTGATTTTCAGTGTCTCTATATCAATGATAATAACTTCACTTACTAAAACTAAACATGTAGCCAATAAAGTACTCACATTCTTCTAATATAATTATACTTAACCTTGTAGGAATGTATTTCATAGCAATTTTACTCTGAAGAACTACAGTCAGAGGAAGAAGAACCTTAGGAGTCAAACAGTTGTAAATTTTGCTGCTAGAATTTACTAGACCTTATATCGGACCCAAGTCCATATGATGGTACAAGCATGTTCTTGCTCACGATGGACCATATTGTGTACCTGCTGAATAAACAAAAAGTAGGATAATTAAATGTCATAAATATTGAAAGTGGATAGCTTTTTGCAGAGGGGACAAATTCTTATGAAATGATCACTTTCTAATATTCACACATGGTAGATTCACACTCCACTGGAATTCTTGGGCAATGCAATGTCAACTACTTCACAATTCTCTTCCATTTGTGCATAATTCTAACTCATAGAAGATGCTTTCTTATATTGAGCTGAAAACTGTTCCCTTATGGCTGTCACCCTTCTGACCTGTTTCTGCCCTCAAGTTGGAATATTGATTGTGATTTCATTAAATTTAGAGCTTAATTTAGAGAGAATTGGCATTCTTACAATATTGAATCTCCTTATCCAAGAATAATTTGAGGCTCTGATTAATTCAAGTTTTCTTCAGGTCTGTCCTACACAGGTGACTTTGAATAGCATGTCTTTTAGTGATATTGTGGCATAGTCAGACAAAGTAATCTTTATTTCAAGATAATTTGGGTGCAAATCCTGGCTTTTGTGTAGCATGATGATGAGATTTCTCTGAGTTTATTCTTTAATTGAAAAATGGCAATAAATTCATTTACCACACAGTTTCGTAGGTGAAAATGCATGACATGGTGTTAGGAACATAACTGACTTTCATTAACAGCAGCTACTATAATTGTTATTGATCATTTGTCTACTTTCTGTCACGGTAGGAAATGACTTGACACATACTTTTAGAAATGGATATGAGCATCTTATAGGCTTCATTACCAAAACATTCTTCTTAGATATGACAACAATATCTTACATCTTTATAGTTCTCTTTCATGGAATAAAATTATACCTAGAGATGGGTTTTTGTAAGGTTGAGGATACTGAAGGAGAAACAGGTGTCTTTGGTATCAGATTACACAGTTTTCAACTATATAAACTGTTGGGAGCAGTGAGACCCCAGATCCTGAATTTCTTGTAATCCCCTGATCTGAGTGCCTACAGCTGCTCTGAGCATGAGACCTTCAGGAGTTCCTGATGGCAGGAGAGTGGTTTCTGGTGGGTTTGGCTGGGGCGTGGCTATCTCTATATAATCTGCCCCTGAACACAATAAAGGGGGAATTCTTGGGGAATTCAAGAATGACCCATGTCGTTGTCTGTCTGTGTGCATGTGTCTGTGTATTTTAACCTCCTGCCCCTTGCCCGAATCTCGTGAATTGGGTACCAGCGCACCGAACGCAGACACGAGGGCGCCGTGCGCGAAAATAAACTTTGGGTAAACACTGTAACTCCCCTAGCTTCAGATCCTTTGTAAACCAAAGATGAAGAGATTATTTTTTCCCATAATTTCAGTTTTAAATGATGCTTACACATTTTATAGTGTTATGAATATTAACATCTATTTTAAATATGAATATGTAACCCCATGATTATACCATTGAATTTTACTGTAAGACAAAGTGGATTTGTAATATGATGTATTAAACAGATGCTCTATGAAGGTGGCATGATCCAGTGAATTAGACTGATCACTGGGGAAGTCTGCTAATTCTCGTGGCTAAGTTCCTTAAAAATTGCTCATTTTATTTGTACATTTTGTTTGTTAACATCCCATTGTCAACTAGAAGAAATTTAAATCATCTACGAAGCAAACTTCTGGACACATATGTGAGTGACTTTTAGGAATGGTTTGGCTGGAGTAGGATGACACACTTCCAATACAAGTATACTATTCCATTTGCTGAGGTCCTTTATTTTATAAAAAAAAAAAAAAAGAGAGAGAGAGAGAAAACATAAGCCCAAGAATTTGCTTCTCTTCTATCTGACTTTTGATGCATCCTGTGACCAGCCACCTCATGCCATCAGGACTTCCTCACCCCACTTCTTTCTTCCTTTCACTGCTTTTGTTTCAGGTATTTCTTTAAAAAACAAAAAAATAGATAATATGGAATATTAAAACTGATGAGTGGTGTATAAATAAACCATAGTTCTTAAACCATTGTAACTATAACTATGCTTAAAAATCTAAAGATTTCCTAGCTCATAGTTAAAACTTTTTCTACAATCCACTGCCAGGGCTTAATTATGCATTCTAGTGGGGTTCAGAATACCAAAATGCTAAGAGGACTTAGGAGAGTATAGCCCTAGCTCATGAGGTCTCATGGAAGAGCAGGAATAATTCAGGCAGAGGACTAGAAGTCATTAATGTTGTATTCTGCACTGTGCCAATATCCAGAAAATTTGAGCCATTTAAAGATAATGCATTAAGTACTTTGTCAGAGGAAGTTTTCAAAATGCATAGGGTACAGCAGCAGTATTATGATTATCAGTCACTGCTCTCACTCAGATCTACTATCAGAGACACCAGAGAGGAGAAAGTTATGGATAGTTGCTGCTTAGCCAGGAGGAAACACATGTAAATTTAAAGTTGTGGACAAGGAAAGTACAGACAATATACCTGTATTGTTAAAGAGATTAGCATTGGAGCCACAGAAAAGGTGCCCTGAGAGCAAGACCCTGCTCATCCAAGCTTTCCACCAGTAAAAATGCAAATCATTTGAAAATAGAATGTAAACTGAGAGATTCCCCAGAGTCGTCCTGACGCCACACAGAGGCCAAGGCTACTTGGTCTAAGAGAGGATACCTCTCAGACTTACATTATAGAATTTGGAGCATCATCCTTGTGGTGCTGGTTTTACAGGCATGAAATATGCAATAGGGTGGGGTCATAGTGTTTGCATCAAGGTTACAGACAGCCTCTGAAAGCAGGTAATGTATGACACTGTATAATTTCCTTAAAGGAGACCTTGTGGGGCCATTACACGAAGCTGGGGTGTAACTTAAATTGCAATGGAGATACAATGATGTTGAAGATGCCATGATCATGAGAACCTCTGCTGAGGAAATTGCAGGCAAGAAGGAAAAACAGTTCAAGAGAAAGGTTCTACATTTAGAAGATGACAGTTCTAGGAATAACTGCTTTCTGGCAACCTCTTAGGTTTTAGAGGCTTTCCTTCCTTCTTCAGCCTCTAAAATGGGTAGGACCATTGCTGTGTACCAACATGCCTTGCTCTCCTTGCCTTTTTTGTTAATGAAAGAAGATGGTGGTAATGCCTTGTTTTTGTTTCCAAAGAAATTGTTGTGAGAGTGCAAGCTTTGACATATGATATGTGAGTATCAGAGGAGAAGAAGAGGAAACCAAGAAGAAACACAAAGTATGAGATGGAAGCTGTATATCCAAATTGTTCTGTATGTGTCCTCAGAGCTGTTCATGAGATAAAGATTTTGTATTTTCCCTCCTGGGTATCATTCTTACTTGAACATTGTTTCAAATTTACATTTAATCTAAAATGTGTCCTCCCATTTATACCTATTATAATAGGAATGTTTAATTTGTGCAACTCTGTAAGGAAGTATAAAGTTTATTACATTAAAGACTCAAGGTTAAGGGATTATTTTAAATCTCAGAAAAAAACTTTTGAGGGTGGAGTATTGAAGTGTCAAAACTGTTAAAAATGTGGAACTCCTGAAATTAATTCATTTTGTACTATGAGATGTTCATGAGCAGAGGGGCACACATACTGTGAATTTATGGTGTAAAAGGGCTATGTTTAGTATAATCTTGACAAAACATAGATTTGGGTTGGATAATTTCCATTTTGGATTCATCTAGGAAACCTATGGGAGTGTCAGGAAGAGACTTTGCAGAGAGAGTTAGCTTAATGTGACTCCCCACTATAAATGTCATCAGCACTGTTCCATGAAGCTGGCCTCCTGTACTCAATAAAGAGGTGATTTGTTGATTGAGGTTTTGTTCCACATGGTTCCACAGCCATTTAGTCCCAAAGAACCACAGAGAGGCTTACATTAATTATAATCTTGTTGGTCTACTATCTCAGGCTTCTTACTAATAAACTCTTACATCTTACATTAATCCATAATTTTGGTCTGTGTTAGCCACATGGTTTGGTACCTTTTATCAGTGAGGCATTCTCATCCTGCCTTCTCTGCATCTAGGTGACAATTGCAGACTGAGCTTCCTGGAATTCTCCTATTCTGGTGCACTGCCTATACTTCCTGCCTGGCTACTGGCCAATCAGTGTTTTATTAAACCAATACAAGTGGCAAAACTTTACAGGGTACAAGACCATTGTCCCACAGCACTTCACCCACATTTTTTAAAACAAGAGCTCTGAATCTAATCTCCTTTGTTTAGCTTTTTTTCCTAGCCATTATCCTTAATAACATGTAACCAATACTCTAAATAATGATCAGCATGCATAATACATTTTTTGGGGGAATGTAGGCATAGTTTTATAGGCTATTTCTGCTGATTGAAGGTGCTTATAATCTTATGGGAACATAAGCTTTTCCCACAGCAGTCAAACAATTCAAGAAAAATAATAACATACAGTATCCAAATTCTCTGTGTGTTTTCCATCTTTACTTGGCTTTATTTTAAACTCTATTTCTTTTCTTTTTTTTTATTTTTTGGTTTTTTGAGACAGGATTTCTCTATGTATTTTTGGCTGTCCGGGAGTTCACTCTATAGATCAGGCTGTCCCTGCTGGTAGGCCACGAGCCTTGTGGTAAAATATAAAATACTGGAAATGGGTTAATTCTAGATGTAAGTGCTAGCTAGAAATGTGCTTAAGTGATTGGCCAAGCAGGGATTCAAATAATATAGTTTCTGAGTCATTGGTTTGGGGATGAGCAGCCAGGAATAAACAAGTAGCCTCCTACAACAGAAATCTCCTTCCTTAAAGTGATCATGTCTAATACTTTTGTCATAGTATTGGGAATATTGTTGCACACACCACAATGAATGAAATTTCTTACAAGAAAGACTCCCATGTCAGAAAATAAACTAAGTAACAAACTAAAATCAAAGGACAGGGATAAATAAAAGTATTTCTTATTACAGGCACTCACTGTCTAACATGAATGCTATATACTTTTTAATAATTAATGTAATTTTGGATAGATTCTGCTTTAAAGACAATTCTTTTTTTAATTAACTAATTAATTTTTTTAGAGTAGGTGAGCTCCCATCAGCTCAGGTACATTGTTTCAGTGTGTATCCCCATCCTGGTCTTGACCCCTTTGCTCAGATTATGTCTCCTCCCTCTCTTCAACTGGATTTGAGGCTCAGCCCTGTGCTTCACTGTGGACTCTGCATCTGCTTTCATCACTTAATGGATGGCAATTAAGGTAGTCATTAATGTGATTACAGGGGAAGGCCAGTTCAGGCACTCTCTCCATTATTGCTTGGGGTCTTAGCTGGGGTAATCCTTGTGGATTTTTGGGAATTTCCCTAGTACCAGGTTTCTCCATGGCCCTATAATAGATCCCTCAATCAAGATATCTCTTTCCTTGTTCTACCTCTCTGTGCTATCCCCATCTTGACCTTCTCAATCCTTGATGTTCTCTCCCCTCCTCTTCTCCCCTCCTCCTCTTCCACACTACCTTCTCCCACCCACCCCCATGCTCCCAACTTTTCAGGAGATACTTTTCAAATTCTCTTCCCAGGGGGAATCCATGTATTTTTTTTAATTAAGGTTCTTTGTTACCTAGCTTCTCTGGGATTGTGGTATATATGATGGTTAGCCTTTGCTCTACATCTAATATCCACTTATGAATGAGTACGTACCTTGTTTGCCTTTCTGGGTTTGAGGTACTGCACTCAAGATTGTTTTTCTAGTTCTATCCATTTGCATAAAAATTTCAAGATGCCATTGTTTTTTACTGCTGAGTAGTACTGCATTATGTAAATGTACCATATTTTCTCTATTCATTCTTTGGTTGAGGGGCATCTAGGTTGTTTCCAGGTTCTGATTATTACAAATAATGCTGCTATGAGCATAGTTGAGCAAATATCCTTTGAGTACAATTGAGCATCCTTTGGGTGTATGCCCAAAATTGTGTTGGTGGGTCTTGATGTATGTTAATCTGAATTTTCTGAAAAACTACCATATTGATTTCCAAAGTGGCTATGTGAGTTTACACTTCCACCAGCAATGTGGAGTGTTTCCCTTACTCCACATCCTCTCTATCCTTCATAAGTGTGTGGATTAATAACCAAGTTTTCAATTCTATTCCATTGTTCTACCTGTCTGTTTTTATGCCAATACCAAGCTGTTTTCATTACTGTAACTCCATAATAGAGCTTGATGCCAGGGATAATGATGCCTTCAGAAGTTTCTTTATTGTAGAGGATTGTATTGGCTATTCTGGTTTTCTTTTTTTACCATATGAAGTTGATTATTGTTCTTTTGAGATCTCTGAAAAATTGTTTTGGGATTGTAATGGGCGATTGCATTGAATATATAAATTGCTTTTGGTAAGATTGCCATTTTTATTATGTTAATCCTACCTATCCAAGAGCATGGGTGATCTCTACATTTTATGTTATCTTTTTCAGTTTCTTTCTTCAAAGATTTAAAGTTCTTGTTGTACAGGTCTTATACTTCTTGAGTTAGTGTTACCCCAAGATATTTTATGTTATTTGTTGTTATTGTTAAGGGTTATATTTCTCTGATTTCTTTCTCGGCCTCTTTATCATTTGTATATAGGATGGCTACTGTTTTATTTATTTATTTATTTATTTATTTATTTATTTATTTATTTATTTATTTTGGTGTTGATGTTGTTGATCTTGTATCCTGCCATATTACTCAAGGTTTTGTTTTTTTTTATCAGCTTTAGGAGTTACCTCATTGATGTTTTGGGGTCACTTATGTATCTATCATATCATCTGCAAATAGTGAAACCCAAGAAGTGTAGGCCTTATATGACAAAGGACTTCTTCCTTTCTAATTTGTATTCCCCCGATATCCTTTTGTTGTTTTATTACTTTAGCTAAAATTGAGTACTATGTTTAATAGATATGGAGAAAGGAGGAAGCCTTGTCTTTTTACTGTTTTTAGTGGAATCATTTGAGTTTCTCTCCATTTAATTTGATGCTGACTATTGGCTTGCTGTATATTGTCTTTGTTATGTTTAGATACATCCTTTGTAACCCTCATCTCTCTAAGACCTTAATCATGAAGGGATATTGCATTTTATCAAATGTTTTTTCAGCATCTAATAAGATGATCATATTTTTTTCTTTCAGTCTGTTTATATTATAGATTATCTTGATAGATTTTCATATGTTGAATCATCCCTGCATCTCTGGGATAAAGTCAAATTGGTCATGGTGGATGACTTTTTTATGTTTTCTTGGATTTGGTTTGCCAGTATTTTATTGAGGACTTTTCCAACAATGTTCCTGAGGGATATTGGTCTATAATTCTTACACACAATTCTTAAGATAGCTCTGGTCTCAATTTTGAATCAAATTCATCTATCTTTGATGGTTTTCCATGGGCAATTTATTTACAATGCCAAAGTAATGATATTTAATTCCATATAAATTAATTTTATTTAATTTATTTTTAAGTAGCCAGGTACCCAGATAAAGCTGCTTAGTGAACATTCTCCCTATTGCAAACAAGAAAATGGAAATTTCAGTTTCTTATTTTAATTATTAAGTAGAAATCTTTAGAAGGTAGGGGAGAAATGGTTATTGTATTTTATATATATAAGAGAAATCTTTTTAAAAACTCACTGTACCTAAACTAATTGGTTAAATATAGGTATTTAAATTATCAAATGAGAGCAGCAATCTCTTATTTCCCATTTGCACACTCTTTGTTCCTTATTGCTGTTCATCTGAAGAATAGAATAAAGCAGAAGTCGTATTTCTCCTGGTGATAAAGAAAACATGACAAGACTAAGAACACAATGAAATATGCATTCCTGAGTAGCCAGAACACTATTAGGACCATTTGTGTTTTTATTATAATAGTGACTAAAATCTAAATGATGTTTATAATGTTGTGTAACTCCCTTCAGGTTTGTCATTCACCTAAAGAACTTGCTGGAATAAAAACACAATAATTTTCTAACTGTGGGAGAATTTATAGAAAGATTTCTTACTTGTTTGATTTAAAATCTTTCTCTTTAAGAAATAAACATGGGGAATATACAGGGATATTAAAGAAATTTCCTCACTAAAATTTCCAGTTAGTTAGAAAAAAATTAGAATAAAACTATTGTGGATTTTTAAAAATTTCTTCTAGAGATGAAATTAGTAACAACATAATTTAATGAGCCGAGGAAGTTTAATACTAATTTCATGTATTTTAAAGATCTTTAGCATATCAAAACATGATAGTATTTATATATGTCTTAGTCAAACGCAGACTTTGAATTAATTCCTCAGTGTAACATAATACAAATCCTGTCCTTGAGAATAGAGACACCATGTTTTGTATGCAAAATTGACATTGAAAAATAGATTATTTTTTAGCTAACCTGCATACAGGAATTTCTCGGGGCATCACCATTCTGGACATCAAGCTCTACTGTAGAGTTGTAGCAGCAAAAACAGCTTGGTATTGCCATAAAAACAAATAAATGGATAAATGGAATCAAATCAAAGACACTGACATAAATCCACACACCTATGTACAACTGACTTTTGACAAAGAAGCCAAAATTGCACAACAGAAAAATAAAAGCATCTTCAACAAATTTTACTGGCATAACTGGATGTGGACATGTAGAAGAATGGAAATAGAATGCAAATATCTATCTCCTTGCACAAAACTCAA
This sequence comes from Arvicola amphibius, assembly GCF_903992535.2. Classification (NCBI taxonomy): domain Eukaryota; kingdom Metazoa; phylum Chordata; class Mammalia; order Rodentia; family Cricetidae; genus Arvicola; species Arvicola amphibius. Next base: position 19,277,851 of record NC_052053.1, read on the forward strand.
GTCCAAGTGGATCAAAGATTTTTAAAATAAATCTAGTAGCACATAACCTGGAAAAAGTGGGAAGTAGCCCTGAACCCATCGACACTGAGAGAAACAATTACTAAATGGGACCTCCTGAAACTGGAAAGCTTCTCTAGGGAAAGGACACTGTCAATAAGACAAAATGGCATCCTACAGAGTGTGAAAAGAATCTCATCAATTCCATATCTGACATATGGCTGATCTGATCTCTAAATTATGTAAAGAACTCAGGAAGCTAAGCATAAAAATACTAAATAATCTTTTAAATAATATTTTAAAATAAAATAATTTTAAAATGTGGCACAGCCGGGCTGTGGTGGTACACACTTTTAATCCCAGCACTTGGCAGGCAGAGGTAAGTAGATCACTGTGAGTTTGAGGCCAGCCTGGTCTATAAGAGCTAGTTCTAGGACAGCTAGAATTGTTACACAGAGAAAGCCTTTCTCTCTCTCTCTCTCTCTCTCTCTCTCTCTCTCTCTCTCTCTCTCTCTCTCACGCAAGCACACACACACACACACACACACACAAATACAACCAAACAAATAAATAAATAATAGGGTTCAGATCTAAACAGAGAATTCCCAACAGAAGAATCTCAAATGGCCAAAAGAACTGTTAGTCATCAGGAAAATGCAAATCAAAACAAGTCGGAGATACCATCTTATGACAGTCAAATGGATAGGCTCAAAACCACTGATGACAGCTTATGTTGGAGAGGATGTGGAGCTAATAGGCCAAGCAGTTTCTGTGTGGTTATTTCAGGAGTCTGAGCACCTGGGAAATGAACAAGTAGCCTTCTTACTACAAATTGGCCCTCCAACATGGTCGACTATATCCATGTAAAACCTGAGAAAGCTTGAAAAGTAACTTCAGACACAGAAAAAAAAAGTTTAGCTGCATTTTTCTCACCTGATGGCATGCTGCAGCTCCTTTAAGAGAGGTTTTCCTGATTCAGTGGTAGCAGAAAAAAAGCAGCATGGTTTTAAAATGGTGGCTTTCTGGGCCATAATACCACCAGGAACACTGACTCTTTCTGAAGGCCAAGCATTTAAATGGGGTTCGTGAGCAGAGTGCTACAACTTATTTAATGGCGGTGGACCCACTGTATGCCTGACAATGGGGCACATGTTACCATGGCTCCTGCAAAACAGACCTTTTCCTTGCCATGTTGGATTGGGCAGATACAAAACCAAAACAGCCTCCTACTACAATCCATGTTGCATTATGCATTTTTCAGTCTTTTTCTGTGTCTGTGTGTGTGTGTGTGTGTGTGTAGACAGAGAGAGAGAGACAGAGAGAGAGAGAGAGAGAGAGAGAGAGAGAGAGAGAGAGAGAGGTGCTGTGTAGGTGCCTCAAATGGTCAGAAGAGAGCACTTGATCCAAGGGAACTAAGTTATAGTTGGTTGTATGTTTGCCAACTGTGGGAACTTAGATTTTCATTAGAGTAAAAAGTGCTCTTAACCTTGATATAGCTCTCCAGGCCCTTATCATGTATTCATGACAAATGGTATCTTCATCACACATTTTTTCCTGCCAGATTGTATTTTACTATCTGGCTATATGAGCGCTTACAAATTTATTCATCAATTTATTGGACATTTTGATTAGTTTCTCTTGTGTCAATATTGTGGACCATGTTACTGCAAATATTCAGGTGCAAGTTTTCTCAGTCAGTACTTTTTTCGTTCTTTTGGACATGTATCATGAAAAGAATTTCTGGTTATGAATTACCTCTCTGTTTAGCCATTGCTGAAGAGCAGCCAAGATATTTGCCCATGTGTCTGGACAAATTTCTAATTCTACAAGCAGTGTGTAAATTGTTCAACTTCTTTCTCACATTTATAATGCATACTTTATTAAAGTCATGGTAAATGTCAGGTATTAACAGTTATGGCTTTGAATTTTATCTTTCTAAAGACTAGTCATATTACTTGATGTGATTTTTTTGGGGGCTCTCCTCCTCTTCCATCCTCTCACAATTTTGAGAAAAAAATATGATTAAGCAGCCTACAGTTTCTTATAAACTAGGCAGGCCTCGAACTTGTGGCTGGCTTTAATGCTTGTCTCCCAAGTGTCTTTGGCCCATGCCAGCCATTCTGGCATCTTCTTTAGAAAGATATATATTTGGTTCCATTGCTCTATTTTCAAATGGATTATGAATAATTTTATCGTTGAGTTAAAATAGACTTTATAGATTCTATACCATAAATTCTTATCATATGCATAAGTCACAAATATTTTATAATGTTCTATTGATTGTGTTTGTCCTTTGTGTGATGACATTGAAGATTCAGTTTGTTTCCACTGAGACTTCTTTTTTGTTTTGTCTAAAAAACTAATGCTTACTTCAAAGGCACAATGCTTTGTTCTTATATTTTTCTCTTCAGTTTTGTATGTTTAGCATTTAAGCATTTAATATATTTTTCAATTAACTTTTACTTACAATATAAAAGAAGGGTATAAATCTTTTGCATGCAGATATGCAGTTTTCTCCATACCATCTCTTAAGAAACTGTTTTTTTATCCTTTTAGATTGTATTGGGGGCTCTTTCAAAAAGCAATTTATCATAAATATAAGGTTCTCTATGAATTCTTAATTCTATCCCATTGCTCTACTTTTGCTGGAGTGCACTGGACAATGTGCTTATACTGTGTTGGTTTCTGTAGCTTTGGAAGTCCAAGGTTCAGCTTTGCTTTTCATATCTCAGGTCAGGTGAGATAATGAGAGTACCTTGCATTTCTGTGTTAATTTTACCATCATTTGTGTGTTTTATATAAAAAGTTGAGAGCTAAGATTTTCTAAAGTTTACATTAAATCTCTTGGACATTTTTTTTGAATTTCTCAATAATGTTGTTTCCTGATCCATGAACATAGGGCATCTTGCTTATTTAGTTCTCTATTTTTATTACAGCGTCAGAGCATGTTTTTGCTAAACTCATTGCTTAGGTTTGTTTCATTCATCTTGATGCTACTATAAATGAAATTTTCTTCATAATTGGATTTCCTTTTAGTTTGTTGCTAGGGTATAGTAATGTGATTGAGTTTTGTGTATTGATATTCTCTCCTGCACACTTACTTAACATTTTTACTAACTCTAATAAATCTTGTATGATGACTCCTTTGAATTTTCTATGTACAAAATCATATCACCTGCAAAGAAAGATACTTGTATATTTTTATTTTAAGCCTGGTTTTCTTTATTTCTTTTGACTGGTTAATTACACTGACGAAACCCTCCAGTACAATGTTGAATGAAGGTAGTGAGTGACAGCATACAGATTGCCATATTTCTGTGTTTATGGGAAATATATCAGAATTTTACTTTTAAGTATGAGGCTATCCTGCTACACACACACACATACACACACACACACACACACACAGACAAACACACACATGCACACTGCCACCACTGCCACCACCTTTACCTTCATCATCAACACCTTTTACAAACAATGCAAACCACAGTGAATAGAAAATTGAATCCTGAATTATAAAGTGAAATTACCATTCAGTCCATAGAATATTTGAAATGTCCCGAGTACCCATGGAGAACATCATACCTTACTTTGGAAATGTCTGATTCAGGGTCCTGGAGTGAAATTTAAAATAAATTTTCACTAGTTAACTTTAAGGTACAGATCTGTGAGTATGGCAGAATATTGTTATGCATCTTTTTTATCCCTACTTCTTTTTTTTTTAAAGACTAGAAGCATTTGATTTTACTCTAGGTCTCTGGGCTGTCTAGACTCTGGTTCTTAGTCACCTAAGCAGCACTTGTTATGGGTGTCATCTCATGAGTATTCCTCAATTCAAATCAGACAATGGTTAGTGACCCCAATAATTTTGTGCCATCATTACCTTTTCATATTCTGCAGGCAGGGCAGCTTTTTAGATAAGATTTGGGGCTGGGATGGTATTTATATTTCTTTTTGGTAGCCTGCAGAGCACCTTACTCCATCAAAGGCATTAGAAAGTGTAGGTAAATGATCTACTTAGGCACCAAGCTCAACCTTTCCATGTTTATAGAGTTGTGTGTCTGTGTGCTGTCTTCAAGCAATGGGATCTTGCTGTCAGTTTGTGGATAGCAATCTTGGCAACAACTTGGGCTGTTAGGGGATTTTCATTGGACTCCTTTAACAATAACTCAGTTGGATGTAAGCCAGTACTGGTATTAGAAGCTTTGTTTGGTGTTAAGAAATGGGATAGGACTCTATCTCCACCATAATTTAATGACTTTACCAGGATCACCTTTGTATATTTGAGAAGTTACCACTGCATTAGGTTTCCATACCACCTCTCAAATACTCCTTGATTCTTTCTCATCCAGCTCCCCTTTTCTCAATTCCTTCTACATTCCTTCTAACTAACTCATTTTCTCCAATCCTGCTCCTCTCCATTCTACCCATAAAATCTACTTCCCCATTCCATGGAGTTCCATGTGTTCTCCCTAGTTCCTTTATCCATACATAGCCTCTCTGATTCTACAATTTGTATCTTAATTGTCTTTAACTTAATAGCTAATATCCACACATAAGTAAATACATGCCATATTTATGTTTCTGGGTTTGAGTTACCTCACCTGTGATGATTTTTTAATAGTTCCATACTTTAGCCTGAAAATTTCATGATGTAGGTTTTTTTGGTTTGTTTTTAACTGCTAAGTAATACTCCATTGTGTAAATTACAAGATTTTCTTTATTCATTCTAATGTTGAGGGGCAATTAAGTTGCTTCCAATTTCTGGGTATAAAAAAATAGAGTAGCAAATAATGAACATGGTTAAGCAAATGTCCTTGTGGTAGGATAGAGCATCCTTTGGGTATATGACTAAGGGTGGTGTAGCCAGAGGATCTTAAAGATGGATTCCCATCTTCCTGAGAAACAATCATGCTAATTTTCATAGTAGCTGTACAAGTTTGCACTCTACCAGCAATAGAGGAATATTACCTATCTTCCATATCATCACAAGCATGAACTGTCACTTATGTTCTTGATATAAGTCATTTTGACTGGTGTAAGATGAAATCTCAAAGTAGTTTTGATTTGCATTTCCCAGATGATATTAAAAATTTCTTTAAGTGTTTCACAGTCATTAGAGTTTCCTCTGTCCTCTACTGAGAATTCTGTTTAGATCTATACCCTATTTTTAGAATTATCTGTTATTTAATTTATTTATATTTATTGGTATCTAGTTTCTTGAGTTCTTTCTTTATTTTGGGTATTAATTATCTACCAGATGTTAAGTTATTAAAATTCTTTTCTTGTTCTTTAGGCTGCTGGTTGGTCTAAACAATGGTTTCCTTTACCTTACAGAAGCTTATCAAGTTCCAGAGGTTCAATTTATTAATTGTTGATCTTAGTGCCTGTGCTAATGATGTACTGTTCTGAAAGTCTTTTCCTAGACAATGAGTTCAATGCTAGTCTCAACTTCCTCTTCTATCAGGCTCAGTGATTATAGTTTTATGTTAAGGTTGTTGATCCACTTGGATTTGAATTTTGTGCACACTGATAAATATGAATCGGTTTGCCTTCTTCTGAATGCAGGCATCCAGTTTAACCAACAGCATTGTTAAAGATGTTGTCTTTTTATCCAGTGTGTATCTATGGCTTCTTTATAAAGAATTAGATGTCTATTGGTGTGTGAATTTATGTTTGGGTCTTCAGTTCCATTGATCAATATGTCAGATTTGTTAGTTTTGCCAATGCCACACTATTTTTTAAATATAGCTCTGTAGTACAACTTGAAATGAAAAATGGTGAGACTTCAAGCAGTTCTTTTTTGTTAAGAATGTCCTGAGATATTTGTGTGTCCATTTGAGTCTAAGAATTTTCCTTTAAAGATCTATGAATAATTATTTGGGATTTTCATGGGAATTGCAATGAATATATAGGCTGCTTTTGGTAGAATGACCATTTTTACTATATTAATCCTACCAATATTTGAACATGGGAGAGCATTCTGTCTTCTGATACTTCCTTCAATTTCTTTCTTCAAGACTTGAAGCTTTTTCATCATATAATTATTTTACTTGCTAATTTAGAATTACTAAAGAGATTTTAAAATATTTTAGACCATTGTGAAAGGTGTTATTTCCCTGACTTCTTTCTCTAACTCTTTGTCACTTGTATATAGGAGGGCTACTGAATTTTGTGAATTGGTTTGGTATCTAGCTTCTTTGCTGAAAGTGTCTAACTATAGTCTTTTAGGGTCACTTAAATATACTATCATGCCATCTACCAATAATGATACTTTGGCTTCTTCAACCCATTTTTTTTACCTTGTATAAAAATTTGTATACCTTGATCTCTTTCAGCTTTCCTATTCTTATCTCTTTGATTTCAGGTACTATATTAAATATGTATGGAAAAGGAATCATGGATTGTTCCTGATTTTAGTAGAATTCCTTTGAATTTCTTTTCATTTAAGTTGATGGTGGCTATGGACCTTCTGGAAACTGTCCTTATTATGTTGAGATATTTCCCTTATCACTAATCTCTCCAGGATATTTATTATGAAGGAATGTTGAGTTTTGTCAAATGCCTTTTCTGCATCTAATCAGACTCTGTGTGTGTGTGTGTGTGTCTGTGTGTGTGTGTGTGTGTTTTCTTTCCATTTATAATATGGTAGATTGCATTGATTGATTTTTGTATATTGAACCAACCCTGCATCTCTGGAATAATGCTTACTTGTTCATTGTAGATGACCTTTTTGATGTGTTATTGTTAGCAAGTATTTTATTGAGAATTTTTGCTCTGGGAATTTGTGGGGGTCAGTTAGGCTATTTTGCTCTTCTTCTCAGTTTTTATGTGGTTTGATTATCAAGATAACGGTGGTCTCATGAAATAAATTTGACAGTGTTTTTTCTGTTTTTTTTCATGAAATTATTTGAGTAGTATGGCATAATTATTCTTTGAAAATCTGAAAGATTTCTGCACTAAATCCATTCCATTCAGTTCCATGCTTTTTTAGGGATAGGCTCTTTTAACAACTGCTATTATTTCACTAGGGTTTGTAGGTATGTTTTTTTATTGTTTGGAATCTTTTAAATTTCTTTTATTTATTTATTGTACATATCAGCCACAGTTTCCCTTCCTTCCTATCCTACCATCCCCTTTCCTACTTCTTTTCTACCTGCCCCCCATCCACTCCTCCTCCATTTCCATTTAGAAGTTGTAAAGCCTCACGTGGGCATCAACAAAACATGGCATATCAAGTTGAGGCAGCACCAAGTTCCTTCCCCTTACATCAAGGCTGAGTAAAGCATCCCACAATAGGAAATAGGTTCCAAACAGCCAGCTCATTCATCAGGAATAGGTTCTGGTCCCACTGCTAGGTGTCAGCTACCCCCTCCTAGTTTACTCCAGAGATCTTACTATTTCCCCTTTCTGGCACACCTAGCTTCTCTGGGATGATGTAGCATAGGTTGGTTATCCTTTGCTTTGTGTCTAATATCTGTTTATGAGTGAGTACAGACTGTTTGTCTTTCTGGGTCTGGGTTACCTCAATCAGGATGGTTTTTACTAGTTCCATACATTTACCTGAAAATTTCAAGGTGTCATTAGGAGGAAGGGGATGGAGGATAGGCACATGAGGGCTCCAAAAGGCCCAGTTGGGGGAGTGATTGAGAACATTAGCAGTGAAAGAGATATCTTGGTAGAGGGAGCTGTTATGGTGCTAGAGAGAAACCTGGGGCTAGGGAAATCACCAGGAATCCACAAGAACGACTCCAGCTAAGACTTCTAGCATTAGTAGAGAGGGTTTCTGAATGGGCCTTCCCCTATAAGCAGATTAGGGACTGTCCTAACTGTCATTATAGGGCCTACATCCAGTAACTTATGGAAGCAGATACAGTGATCCACAGCCAAGCACTGGGCTGAGATCCTGGAGTTCAGTTGAAGAAAGGGAAGAGAGATCTCATGAGTAGAGATGGGGGATTGTCAAAATCATAATGGGGAAAACCATATAGACAGCTTACCTGAGCTAATGGGAGCTCAAGGACTTAGGACTAACAGCCAGGGAACCTGCATGGAACCAAACTAGACCCTCTGAATGTGGGTGATCTATGGAGCTTGATCTGTTGGTGGCGGGGGTTGGGGGATATAGTGATGAGGCGGCTGGCCTGTTTTTCATCCCGCCCGGCTCCCAGCTACCTGGCTAGCTTATGCCCTGAAATAACAACACACAAATTGTATTCTTTTAAACACTGCCTAGCCCATTTGAGTTTGAATATGTGATCAGTTTGAGAGAAAGTTCCATGAAGTGCAGAGACAATATAGTCTTTCATGTTTGGGTAAAATTGTCTATAAATTTCTGTTAGTTCCATTTGTTTGATAATGTTTTAATTCCACCGTTTCTCTGATAATTATCTGTCTTGTCCATTGATGACTTGTCCATTGGTAAGAGTGGGAAATTAGTCTCACATGATCAGTGTGTGAACATTAAGATGTTGTTCAAGCTATAGTAGGGTTACTTTTACAAATGAGGATGCCCTTGTGTTTGGGATATATATGCAAAGAATTGAAATGTCTTCTTGGTAGACTTTTGTTTTTATTGTTTTAATGAATATTCAATGTTCTTCCTTAGCTCTCTGATTAGCTTGAAGTCTGTCTTGTTAGATATTAAAATAGCTTCACCGGCTCTCTGCTTAGGTCCATTTGCTCAGAATATCTTTTACAAACCCTTTACCCTGAGATATCTATCCTTGATATTGAGGTGTTTTTCTTTGATGTAGCAGAAGGACTGATAAGTCCATTCTGTTAGTCTATGTGTTTTATTGGGGAATTGAGTCCCCTGAAATTGAGAGCTAATAATGGCCAATAATAGTGGATTACTGTTATTTTGTTGTTGTTGGTGGTGGTGGTGGTGATGGTAGTCAGGTGTGTGTGTGTGTGTGTGTGTGTGTGTGTGTGTTTCCTTTCTTTAGATTTTGCTGGTATGTTTATTTTCTCCCTGAGTTTTCATTGCTGTAGGTAACCTCTTAGGGTTGGTTGAGAGAAGCAAGAGAAATAAAAGGATTTCTCATCAATGTAATTGTTATAGAAAAAAAATTTGTCAAAGAACAGAGGAACATTTCATCAAGAGTGAATTATTAATTTAAAAATGAGCAATAATATTGTGGCTAAATGGCAATTGCAATCAGCAAAATACATTCATCTTGAAAGATATGGCAAAACTGGATCAATTTAACCGATTCCTTGGTCCTGCCTCAAAATGATGTGTTAGACTTTGTTGACTCCCCATGAGAAGACTTACCTCTCTGAGGAGTGGATGGGAGCTGTAGTGCGGGAAGATAGGGGAAGTGGGAGGAGGGGGAAGTAGTAGGAACTGTGATAAGTGTAATAGTCCTATCTGTCTTGGAACTAGCTCTTGTAGACCAGGCTGGCCTCGAACTCACAGTGATATGCCTGCCTCTGCCTGCTGTGTGCTGGAATTAAAGGCTTGTGCCACCACCACCTGGCTGATAAAAGATTATTTAAAAAATAAATTTAATAATACTCTAACTCATGTAATACAATAAAGTCACTAATTCTGCATTTGGGCCTAAGTTTTCTGGATTGGACAATACCAAAAAAATTAAAATCCAGAAGAATATCAGAATCACAGTGCTTCTCGCCCTTGGATTATGGACTTAAATCCAAATGGATCAAAGATCTCAACATAAATCGAATCACACTGAACCTCACTTACGAGAAAGTGGGAAGTAGCCTTGAATGCATTTGCACAGTCGACCACTTCCTAAATATAACACCAGTAGCATAGACACTGTAGCAAATATTAAAAAATGGTACCTCCTGAAACTAAGAAGCATCTGTAAGGCAAAGGATAATCACTAAGACAAAACAACAGCCTATAGAATGTGAAACTATCTTGACTAACCACAAACCAGACAGAGGACTGATCTCCAAAGTATATAAAGAACTCAAGAAACTAGACATTAAATTACCAAACTCTGCAATCAAAAAATGGGGGTACGGATCTAAACTGAGAATTCTCAACAGAATATTTGCAAATGACTAAAAGACACTTAAGGACTTGTTCGACAAATTCAGCCATCAGAGAAATGCAAGTCAAAATGACCCTGACATACCATTTTACACCAGTAGGAATGGCTATGAACAAAACTTCCAATGATAGCTTATGCTGGAGAGGATGCAGAGGAAGAAGAACACTCCTCCATTCTGGTGGAGGGCAAGAAGTATGAATGGGAATAGCTACATAATATGAGAAAAGATTGTATAAAAAGAAACAAAAAAGAACAAAGATATCATCTTTCAATGCTGTGCAATCAATGCAAGTAGTATCTGAAACATTGAATTTAAACAAACAAAACAAACATCAAGAAAATATTAATAGATGGTTCAATGGATCATGAAGCTGAAGATAATATGTGTGTGATTTAAAAGGTACACAAAAGTCACAAACTCAAACTTATTTCTGGCAAATGCGTCATGATCCCTTCGCTAGTTCTGAAATCAAAGGCTTTCTTCACTAAAGTGTTTCCTAAAAATAACCAAGATTTTCCACTAAAAGCAAAAGTTAGAGATCATCAAAGATGATAGAAACTAAGCACAAAGTGTTATATTGATGTTCACCATAGTTCGTTCACCATACAGATGTTCAGCACAAGTAGATTGAAGTTTTCCTTACAAATTCAGGAAATCCAAACTATCTTAATTATCATTATAGCCTTCGTACACTGATGACATAACTATCTGGGAATATTACTTACCAATAATTTTTTCTATACACTTTTTTTAACCCTTACATTTATTTGGGGGGATTATGGTATCATTACATTATTTCCTGCTTTTCTTTCTCTCTTTCAAATTCATGACTTCTTTTATTTTCATTAGTTAATTTTACACAAATATATGGAAATGAATTTATAAAGCTGTGGGAGAAGGCTGTATTATGTCATGTGCTGTATTGAAGAACAGAGCTTTGAAATTTTTAACAGCAAAGAATGTTGGAATCGTAAATATTTCAAGATGATGTGGAGAGCTGACAATATGAAGAGGAGATTTACTAAAGAGTACAGTCTTAGGATGACAAAGTGAGCATACAGCTGGTATGTATCAAATGGCTGAGTGAATCACACGGTTAAAAGCGAGCACTGAGGGTACCATCCCCCCCTCCCCCCGATCCTGCTGCAGTCCAGTGGACTTCTGATTTTTGTGTTGAGAATATTATCATGAAAAAGGCATATGTAAATCAAGAAAATAGCCAACAGAAATAGAGAAAATATACTAAAATACAGTACACTTACCCTTGAAGGTACATGTGGGAATAAGTTAAGGAAAGATGTACACCAGAGATGATGAAATACAGTGATGTGTTTGATAAAAAGAGAGGGAGATGGAGTCAACCCATTGCTGACCTTGATTTAAAAGACAGGCCATTCTCAATACTGAGTGATAATCTGTTTATCCACAATAGTGATGGATGTGGGATTCCACTCAAACCAGGACTCTGATGTGAGCATGTATAAGAAGAGTTTGGTATTAGTACTATAATTTATTCATTTAATCTGGCATAGTTTATAAAAAATACAGTGAGTTTGATAGGGAGGCATATTCTTGTAACTGTAACTATTCAGGAGCCAGAAGTAGAAGAAGCTTCTGAGCAAGAATATTTGTTGCCTTGGCAACAAAACAAACCACATCTCCAAAAAATATAAACAAGGAAATGAATAAAAAAAGAATAACTGGGTAATATCTAGATGGCAAAACTCCTAACTTTTTCTCCTTTGGGCAACATGAAGTGTGTTTTTGTCAGACACTGAGTAGTGGTTGGCATTAGAGTTGTATATGACTTTATATTTAGAAAGTACATATTTTAAAGTAGAACTAATGTTAAAACTACTATTCAACTTACTGCAAGAACCCAGTTCACTATTCTTGTTAGCCGTGTTTTCTCTCAGACTTATGATAGCCTGAACCTAATACTTGATTGGATTTTTCCTTTTCTGAGTTTGGTTGATAAACAATTATTTTATTTGCCAAAGTCTCTTTTAATTACTTTTCTCTTTTTCTTTATAACTGTGTTTCATGAAAATTCAGTAAGTGGAATTTCTCTTATAGCATCCAGGAAATTTATAAGCATTACTATAATCAACCAGATTCTGAAGTCCTCCTACATTCCCTATCTTTTTTTGGCTTATCATGTGAGTACAGTTTTTTTTTTCCTTTGAGAAATAATTATAGCCTGACCAACCTTGGATTGCTTTTAAATTTTGAAATACTATTTAAATAATATTGATCATTATCCACTAATATAAAGCCTACAAGTTGATCCATGTTTATCATTAAGACATGCAACACTAACAGAGTCGAGTGGATAGCTGTTCTTCTAATAGTCATGTAGCCTGAAACATCACTTTGTGAAGTCTCCATTTGACAAATGGAGTAACAGGAGTGAAGGCTCAACTCTCTCTGCTAAACATTTAATGGATGGTGGTAATAATGAGTGCTTTAAGGTTTCCTATCTGAAGTTTATAAATTTCCTAGTAAATTGGTAAAGAAATTACCAATTTCTGTAAGAATTAATATGGATATATTAAACAATGTGAAAGAATGAGCATGAAAGAGATCTCTTTAATGTTTAGTGTGTTAACATGTAATTGTTACAAATCAGAGGTATGTATTTCATAATTGCCATGCAAGTCCATAAAAGCACTGAATGTGTACATTGTTATTAACATTCTTATTGCAAAGTTAATGAGGAAAGCTGCTAATATTTAAACAGGGACTTATGGAGATTTCTAGTAGTCAAACAAAATCAATATCTTTAGTTGGTTCCTTCATGATACTAACATTATATTAGAAATGCTGAAAAGCTATATTATCCTAATTTAATAATAATTTAATATATTTTTAGGCTTGACTATTTGCAGTCTTCTGATCTTTAAGCCGCCAGACAAACATTTGGAGAGCTGATTGACATCTCATGTGATGTGCCAGTTGAGAGTCACTTTGCAGATGGCAGAACATAGTACCACACGGACAATCCATATAGTCATCCTATGCCTGCAGCAAAGAGGCTTCTATATAAAAACCTGCAAGTGTAATGGTGTATTTATTAGAATGATAGCTTTTTGTTTGTTTATTAAACAAAGTCCAAAATTATGAAAGTTAAGATTTAATACCCAAGTGTTTTTACTACCTAGTATTATTGAGTTATCATTGTTGTAGGACTGGTGTATGAATGAATTAATAGAAAAAATAAGTGATACTTTATACAGTTTGGGCTATTAAGTAGCAAAAAAAATGCTGCCCCTGCTGCTCCATTTATGAGTTGCTAGAGGAGCGCCATATTAGATGTCAGTGAACTTGGACTCCTGTGTACTCACTCTTACAAGACACCGCGTTCTTGGCACTCCACTTAAGAAATTGAAATGATGGTTGACAATGCAATTCAAGCTTCTGATTCTTATTAAGGCTGACTATTGAAACTTGATTAGACATATAATTATACACTGCTTGAGTCAAGAATGTCAAATAATGGGGCAAGACCTCTAAGGCTGGGGAATCAACTTACAGCCCAGGTTGGTCTATGAACAACTGACTCAGACAGCACTCAGTCAGAAATCATTCTTAATTTAACCTCTTAAGAGTTTCTGTGAAGATAATTTCTGGGAAGGACCTAAACTGAATTCTCTACTTCTTTAACTTTCCACAAAAACTCTGGAGAGACAGAGTAAGAAAGAGGCAGTGGGAGAAGGAGAGGTAGAAAGACAGAGAATACATGTTAGAGGAATGAAAGAGAGATATAGTCTTAATCTTTAAACTTTTGTATTGTATCTTATTACATTGTATTGCATTATATTTGCTGTTGAACTTCATCAAAATGCATTGTGTGTAAATATGAAAAGTAATCATTCTAGCTTTAAGAAGAATCAGTTTAAATGTTTTGGCATTGCTTTCTACAGAGAGAGAATTTATACCATACATACTTCTGTCCTCTGTTTTCACAGGAGACTAAATTCATTATACTACATGAACTTAGATATTTAAACATGCAGACAAATATATGATGAATTTATTCCATTACATTACATAAAAGAAATTTGTGGAAACGTGATTTTCATATACAGTATATAAAGAAAATCTCTACAGAGCTTTGCCAATTTAGAACTCCTAAATTTAGAATTTAGAAATAGGGGTTGCTATTTGGACCTGTAGAAATGCTGCAGTAAGTTGCTGGTATAACTTAGTATCAGACAAGTGCTGGTGACACTCTTACATGCCAGAAGACAGATAGAAACTTATGGATGCATCCATGCAAAGGTATAAATTTTTCATAATAAAGTAATTTTTCAAACAGCAAGTCTAGGCAAGAAACATTATGGTACTGGTATTGGTAAACAAAAATGAATGTTATTGTATGAATTCTGTGACCCATGTTTACCTCTCGACTTGATTTCATGAGTGTCTATTAACTTTGACTTTCTTGTTCTTTGTGGACTTTACTAATGTAGTGTCTCTGCTCTGCTGGTAGCTGAATTCAACTCAGTCTGGTCTTAAACTGACTCCTCCATCGTAAAACTCCACTTCAGTTTCTGCCATCCTAACTTTCTTTTTAGAGGAGCTGATTTTCTTCAAGTAAAGAGATATAAAAAAAGATGAGTTCTATTTTGAGGAATTCTGTTTTTTTTTATTCTATTCAAAACTGGTGTTGAGGAAATAGTAAATTATCTGACTTTGCTCTGTCTTAGATTATTTGTTTTAAAATGTGAAATTTGTATACTTATGTTAAGACCATTCACAGAAATTATGAGAATATGCTGCTGTTATGAAGGTCGAGACCATTTGTTTGCTGGTTCCAAGGGCATAAGGTATTGGAAAGTGAGTAAATTCCAAGGCTGTCAGAAGATGTAGCATCTACAACAGCAAGTGTTTTCAGAAAAAATGGTTATCTTAACAGTTTTGACAACACACAAAAGGAAACAGATGTGCACTGTAAAGACATGAGTATCTCCATGATTTCCTAGAGTGATATTTGACCATAGAATTTTCAGGTCTTCCACTTTAAAAGAGTATAATTCTTTCAGCTTGGCTTGTTAACATCCTATTACCTGCATTTCTTCAGCTTTCTCATTCTCCAAACATCTACTAGTAAAATGATTGTTTTTGACATTATTTGACTTTCCTGATTCAGGAATGGTGTAATTATACCCCTGGTCAAGTTACAGTGAACAAACTACATCCAAAGACGTACCACATATGGAAGCTTTATGGTTAATCACAAACAGATAAAACTGGGTTTTCTTACCACGTCTTACAGTGAAGGTGATTTCTATATTTTATAATATGTATAATGAAAGGTCAAACCAATGAACAATAATATATTTGTTTGTGAATTTTATGTCAAATTAGGAAGTCTGAATTTAAAATTATGCAGTCAAATTGCTGCATTTTTTATTAAGGCTTTTAATTGAAATATTATGCAATATATGCATTTATTTGCTATAAAAGCCCAACTTAATCAGTCAAGTAAGCTAAAAAGTAACATCAGAAAAAGACAGAAAAGAACTAACATGCTGTCTTATACATAACTTGCAGAATAATCTCTTTTAGCCTTTTTAAATGGGATTTTTATATTTAAAAAATATTTATCTAATAATCTAGTCTCGAAGAAATAAAGATAAATTCTCATACATGTTGTTTGTTTATATTCCTTACTATCATATCATAAATGTCTTCTGAGTTTATTATTACATACTTAATAAAGTATGTCTAATTCTAAATCAAAGAATACATTGTAGTACAACATAAATCAAAGAGAATAAATAATATCCTTGATGCTAAAACATGTGTTGCAATAAATGAAAAAGACCATACCTATCCATCCTTAGATGACTGTGATAAAATATTAGCAATTAGTTTTTTGGGAAGTCAATATTTAAATTTGAAATTTATAGTGACTTGAAACTTTATATTAACGAAAAATTAAACATAAATGTTTAAAGTACAAATCACTTGAAAAGATGATCTAGAAGAAGAATATACAGAACAGGGAATTTTTTAAGAGATGGTAGAGAAGCAATCTGACTTAAAGACTTCTAATGCATTTTCTAATGATTAATCTAAATACAAAACAAAAGATTAAATAATGGGAACTTTGTACTTGTGCCAGTCAAAACTAGCTGAGCATTTTCCCCTTTAAGAATAAACTTTATTTTTCAATATAACATTGTCATCAGTTCTTTGGGAATTTCCCATCATACACCTTGATAACAGTTCCTTCCCAGTCTTATAAGGTCTGCCTACTGTGGCCCTGTGGCCTGCCCCACAATTAAAATAGAAAGAAAAAAATCTGATTTATATTATTTATAGACTCAATGGGCCATAGTCTAATTCTCATTGGACTACCACTTAAATAAAATTGAGTCCTTCCTCTTCCACACCTTCACCGAAAGCAATCAGTAGTGGAGAGCTACACTTTAGCATCCTTGCTACACTTAAAGAGTTCTGTTCTTTGTGTTAGGGCTTCTATTGCTGTGAAAAGGCACTATGACCCCAGCAACTCTCATAAAGGAAAACATTTTATTGGTGCTGGCTTACAGTTTCAGAATGTTTAGTCCATTATCAACATGGCAGGAAGCATGGCAGTGGGCAAGCAGACATGGTGCTGGAGAAGGAACTGAGAGTTCTACATCTTTATCCTGAGGCAATAGGAAATGAGTTGTATGCTCAAGTTACTGTGTGTAACTTGGGCATAGGAGACCCCAAAGCTCACCCCCACAGTGACAGTCTTCTTCCAACAAGACCATACCTCCTAATAGTGCCACACCCTATGGGCTGAACATTTAAACATATGATGTTATGGCAGCCATACCAATTAAAACTACCACATCTGTAGTAGATTTCTGCCTAGGCTGTGGCTTTTTTGAGGGGGGGGGGATTATGGGTTGTCATAGAGGCTGTCAATGTCCTACTTTCTCAACTGTGCTTCTGCAGTATTTAGTATTTCTGTCAAAGTAGCAACCTTGTCCTTTACAGCCAAGGAACATTCCAACATAGCTGAAGTACAAGAAAATGATATCAAAGTAACTTTATGAAGATCATAGAAGTCCATAAAGAAGAAACAAAAATCTCCCTTAAAGAAACAGAAGAAAGGACATCAATAATCCCTTAAAAATGCCAAGAAAGTAAAGAAAAGTCAACCAAACAGGTGGAGGAAAATTTCCAAGACCTGAAAATTGAAAGAGAACCAATAAAGAAAACACAAATTGAGGGAATTCTGAAAAATGAAAAATCTAGGTCAGTGAACAGGAACTATAGATGCAAGCATCATCAATGGAATACAAGAGATAGAAGAGGGAATCTGAGGTGTTGAAGATATGATAGAGATAATAGATTCATTGGTCAAAGACAGTGTTAAATCTAAAAAAATTCCTAACACAAAACATCCAGGAGATCTGGGACACCGTGAAAAGACCAAACCTAAGAATAATAGGAATAGAAGGAGAAAAATCTCAGCTCAAAGACACAGAAATTATATTCAACAAAATTACAGAAGAAAATTTTCCCAACATAAGAAAGACATGCCTATAAGTGAAGACATGCCTTCTTGTGAAGCTTAAAGAACACTAAATGACTGGAACAGAAAAAACATTCCCTCACCACATAATAATATAAACATTAAACATACAGAATAAAGAGAGAATATTAAAAGTTGAAAAGGAAAAAAATGCAAGTAACAAACAGCAGATCTATCAGAAATACACCCAATTTCTCAATGTCATAAGGTCCTGTACAGATATCTTTTGACACTAAGAGACCACAAATCCCAGCCCGAACCACTATACCTAGGAAAACTTCCAGTTGCCATAAATGGAGAATCAGGATATTACATAACAAAGTCAAATTTAAATTATACCCATTCACTAACCATACAGAACGTACCAGAAGTAAAAGTTCAACCCAAGAAAGTTAGCTATGTGCACAATAACAGAGGCAATAGATAATCTTACACCAACAAAATCCATCACCACCACCACCACCAACAACAACAACAAATAAAAGTAATTAAAAATTAACTCGTCATCAATATCTCTCAACATTAATGGAATCAACTCACCAATAAAAAGACAAAGGCTAGTAGAATGTATATGAAAATAGAATCCATCCTTCTGCCTTATCCAAGAAACACACCACAGCATCAAACACAAACATTACCTCAGAGTAAAGGTTTGGGTAAAGATTTTTCCAATCAAATGGGCCTAAAAAGCCAATATGTATAGCTATCCCAATACATAACAAAATTGACTTGAAATTAATCAAAAGAGATGGAGAAGGACATTTCATATTCATCAAAGGAAAAATCCATCAAGATGAAGTCTCAATTCTGAATATCTGTACCCTAAATACAAAGGCACCCACATTTGTGAAAGAAACATTATTATAGCTTGAATCCAACACTGAATCCTACACATTAATAGTGGGAGACTTCAATACCCCATTGTGACTAATGGACAGGTCTTCCAGAGAGAAACTAAACAGAGATATAAGGGAGCTATCAGATGCTACGACTCAAATGGACCTAACAGACATCTACCGACATTTACAGAACATTTTATCCAAAAACAAAAGAATACACCTACTTTTCAGCACTTCATGGAACCTTCTCAAAAACTGACGACCTACCTAGTCACAGAGCAAATGCAACAAAAACTGGAATTACCCCATATATCTTATCGGGTCATCATGGGTTAAAGTTGCATTTTGACAACAACACAAACTACAGCAAGCCTAGAAAATCATGAAAACTGAACAACACTCAATTGAATTACCAATGGGTCAAGGAAGAAATAATAAAATTTTGTAGTTGTTAAGGTAAAAGGTGTTGTTACCCTTATTCTAGCTACAGGCTAAATCATGCTCTCAAAACCCGTCTCTCTGAATGTGGCCAACAGCGGGGGCTGACTGAGAAGCAAAGGACAATGGCTCTGGGCTCTGATTGTTCTTCATGGACGGGCTCTGTGGGAGCCTTCTCAGCTTGGTCGATCACCTTCCTGGACCTGGGGGGAGTTGGGAGGACCTTGGTCTTAGCATAGAGTGGGGGAACCCTGATGGCTCCTTGGCCTTGAGAGGGAGGGAGGGGAGGTATGGGTGGAGGGGAGGGGAGGGAAGGGGGAGAAGGAGGGGAGGGAAGGGGGAGGAGGAGGGGAGGGAGGGGGAGGAGGAGGGAAGGAGATGGAAATTTTTTAAATATAAAAAAAATAAACCATGAGGGAAAAAAAAAAAGAAAATGAAAAAAAAAAAAAAAGTAATGTCGATGTCCTAACCACAAAAACTTGGGAGCAGAACCTTATTTAGAAAGATCTTTGACAGTGTAACCTATTCAAAGCAGAGTCAGGAGGGTGGGCCTTAGCAACCTGCAGTGAAGAGGATGATTCTCAGAGGAGGGAAACAGCAACACAAAGATAAACAGAAGAAACCTAATAAGTCCACCCATTCTGTACTATTCTGGCATGACAGCTGTGGGAGACAACTGAAGATGGATTTTAAGTGACATTCTTTATATGACTTTGGGTGTAAAAGAAAATGTGAAGCATGCTGAATTAGTGGAATAGGACTATGAGTTACCAGCCTCTCTGCATTCATAGGCAGCAACCTCCGAGTCCAGTGTATGACTCAAGAATTTCGAAGCTTTATTTGTTGCCCTAGCTTGCTTTTGTTTGACTGTGGTAAAACACGGACAGAAAGCACCCAAGGGGGTGCATTTTGAAGAGGTTTTTGTAATATAGTTACCTTAAAGTTTGCATTGTAAGTGACTGTAATACACAGTTGTTTTTTCTTAGAACTGAAAAAAATGGCCTGCTTTGATATGCAAGAGAAACGGAGGAAAGCAAGCCATTCTACAATGTCAGTGGAGACAGAGATTGAGAAAGCTTTCAAACCACAAAATTAGAGTAGAATCATAGAAAGATTAATATTAATGTAGTTGGCAGTGCTATAAAAGCATTGGTAGTAAAAGCTAGGTGCTTCTGCAAATAGTGAAATTATTGACTCAGAGATGTGTGAAACAATGAGAAAAACAAAAATCTATCCATATGATCATACCTAGGAAATGGGATTCATTTTGTAGGATACAGCGATAAGTGTTCTAACTGATCTGCCCCAGCACTGAAAATAAACACAAAATTCAAGAAAATAAATTTAAAATGAACAGATGAACAGGATATATATATATATATATATATATATATATATATATATATATATATATATTGGGTATATGTGGTGAACTAACAGAGGAAATTCAACAATTCATTTCAATTACAGTTTCTTCAAAAAATAAACAATATTCCCCTGCCTTTCTTTTTTTTCTAGAATATGCTCTTTGATTTTCTTTTGTAGAACTATTACGGTGTTTTCATATTGTGTTAGTTCATGTGTTAATTGTTGCCCACCCTAAGATGATTGGAAGTGGCATAGACACAAACAAATGTATAAGAGCTTAATCTGTTCAGATTTATTGTATATTTGTTTGACTTGGGAAATGACTTTCGGTTGACATCTGAGCCAACAAGTTAGCTGAAATAAAATTTTGCTTAATACCTTTGCATCAATAATCTAAGCACAGCCTCATTGATTGAGAAAGCCTGATCAATAGAGTATTACTGGCTGCCTAACTGTAACTTTGCCAGATTTTTTTTCTGTTAATTCTGCTGATGACCTTCTTACCAATGCTTTTCAGGTTCATCTTTTTTCTACTTTGAAATTCAATTTGCTCCATTTGCTGTTATTTGAAGAATTTACACATCCAATTGAGTTTATCCACCAAATGTAGTTAGTATATGGGATTCAAAGAGTGGAGCTGATTGACAGTGAAATCTACAACTTCCCAAGGAGTCATACACTTAGCAAGTACTTTTATAACCAATATAATTGGGAAAATACTTGCATCAATGGTGGGAGGTAAGTAATAAAAATTAAATATACCATTTTGTAAGAATAATACAATATCGAAGTATGACAGGTATTAAAACAGGTATTGTCACCAAGTATTTCATAGTAAAGAAGAAATGTAGTGTCTACTTGCAAAATTTGCAAAACACAAGGGATCCTTGTGGAAAATTATTTTTCCATTATCATCTGTTGTACACATCTCATCCTAAAATTATTAAAAGCAGACAAAATTGAGACTTGAAGAGTACTTCTCTGCTAAATCCTTAACTCCTTGCTACCACTTCTACCATGAATTTCTTTTGCTCTAATTCACAATTCTATTTTCATGGTTGAACATAGAACATGTGTTAGCCCAAACCTATTTTATCCCTAAAGGCCTCTAGTCACAGTCCTCTAACGCTGTCCTAGTATAGCCTTCACCAATGGCTGTTCTTCCTTATTCATCAAAATTTCCATTCCCTCAACCTTGCATTTCATCTTTATCTGTTAGTAGCCATTTATTTTTCTCTGTAACCTATTTTATTCCCCTGACAGGTTCTCGGAAATACCTGGGATTTGAATAGCAGGACCATGGCTTTTCTGGCAGTAGACATGGTCAGCTAAGCAGCGCTGATGAAAATCAAATAAATGCATGGCTTGATTTCAGCGTAGACTCATGGTCTCAAGTATCAACCTGACTTTCAAAGCATCGCTTTCCAATTCCATCATTCTTCTCACTGCTTCTATCCTGAACCATGATTTCCACAAAATACCAACCTTTTGGCTGTGCAGAGGAAGAAAACTTAGTATCCACTAAATAAAAATTCTTTCCACACCTGAACATCACGTGTATGAACACAGGGACAATACCAATCATCTTGTGCTCTTTGCTCCAATTATAAAGGTTCTTCCCCTACTCCTAAGGTTAATTGTGCTACTTCTACTTTTTTTTGGTGGTGTTTTCTTGAAAAAATAATGAATTTATTTTGCTAAACCAAATGATAAGTAGCTCTATGAATGAAAATACTTTACCAGTTAGCAAATTCTATTTAATTACTGCCTTGAAGAAAGGAAGGTCTCAACCCATTTGTTGAAAACTAATGTATTGATTCATAGTAATTCTTTGAAATGTTCTTGCTTGTCTGAATCTCTCTTCCTCTTTCCTCTTCTTCCTCCTTCATTTTTGAGCTGCATATATCTGGCTTTTTATTTTAAGTTTACTTTGTTTTTTGAGAATTTCATACATAAGTTGTACTTACATTATTTCTACTTCATTTTCTCCACTCTCTATATCTTCCCATGCCACCCTACTCCCTGTCAAATTCATGATCTCTCTCTCTCTCTCTCTCTCTCTCTCTCTCTCTCTCTCTCTCTCTCTCTCTCCTCTCTCTCTCTCTCTCTCTCTCTGTCTATATACACACACACACATGCACACACACATATGAATACAACTTGCTGAGTACATTTAGTCTTGCCTGTATGTATATGTGTTTAATATTAATCATTAAGGATTGTCTACCTCTCAGTGGGCTCATACATGCAGATGTCTGATTCCCCCCTTAGTAGCCATTAGTCATGTTTAGTTCTTCATCTAGGAGTGGTGTCTTATGAGATGTTCCTCAGTCAAACTGGATGTCCATTGGTATTGTCATTTTGTACATCTTGTTCAGGGGACTATAGTGTGAAGATCTCATGGGCACAGCTTCCTATCATATATTGAAGATTCTGTCTCACAACAGATGTCTCAGTTCTCAGGCTCCATGATCTTTCCTGAGCTTTAGATGTAAGGGTATGTTGTAGATGTATTGACTAGGGATGAGTACCTAGCTCACAGTCAGTTTTCTTCTACATTTTCACCAATATTGGTCTTCATCTTCAAAAAGAAGCTTTTTTGGTGAGGGGGTGAGAGCTAAACTCCTGTTAATAAGGATAAAGATAAAGTCAGTCTACTGTTCTCAAAATATACATTTCCTTTTTCTTCTAGCTTAACATAAACACTGAGCTGTGGCTGAGCATGTGCCTGCCTTCAGTCTAGACTACAACTCCCAGGTGCACCATTCTGCTTCTCTCCTCTGAAAGTAATCATCAGTATTAGTTTAAATCTTCCCTGACATGATGTAGGCACTCCTTGTATGTGTCTTCACGGCAACTCAAATCTCCTTGGTCATTACCTTCATCCCAGTGACGTAGAATCACTTGTTTCTTCTGTCACTGCTGAGATTAATTGTTTAGTGGATCTAGACATGGAGACTTCAGAGCTCATAGTTGCTTTTCTAGCATTTAACATATTATCCCGCACATAGTGAGTGTTCCACAGATATGTGTTGATGTAATTATAGCTAACTTTAATAGAATGCTTTCCATACATCACTTCATGGGCTAGTATTGCAATAAAAAATGTATGTGCCTTCTTTAATTATACCAGCTTTATAACACATGTATGATTATTGAGTATTTTGTAATGAATATAAGTTGGGTTAAACAATCTCATAGTTTTCTCACAGCTCATCAAAGTTTGACTTGGAACCTGGTGATGTTTATCAAAATACATTCTTAGCTACTACATCTTATTCTATCTATAAAATAATGAAGGAATATGTATAAAATTTGTTTTGATTCCTATGTGATATGTGAATTCCTATGTATATGTGTTATTTTTATTAATTAATGAACAAAGAATATTCTTGGGCCTATGACAGGGAAGAATAGAGCTAGGCAGGAAAACTAAACAGAATACTGGGAGAAAGAAGGTGGAGTCAGCAAGAAGCCATAGAGCCAACGCAGGAGACAGACTAGATGCCGAAGTCTGGATTGAATTTTACTGGTAGGCCCCAGCCATGTGGCAATACACAGATTAATAGAAATGGGTTAATTTAAGATATAAGAGATAATTAGCAATATGATTAAGTGATGGGCCAAGCAGTATTTTAATTAGTACAGATTTAGGTGTGATTATTTTGGGAGTCTGAACACCCAGGATGAGCAGCCTCCAACAATACCTCTGTCTGTCTTGTATTTCTATGTTGAAAAATACATTTCAGTTCTCTATCTAAAGTTCTCTTTACAAGATCAAAATCTCAGAACATGATCCAAGTTTGAACTTAAGATATTGAAAATAAAATAAGGTCCTTGACTTCAAAAAATGATGCACCTAGGTGCTACAGGAGAATGAAGTCTTTATGTTGACAATGTTTCTGCTTAATGCAATTTCTTAATAGTTCATTATCCAAATAAATGCTTTAAGTATCTCAAATTAAAATTGAGGAGGATTCATTTTTCTTCCAACTGTGAAATTTAGAACATTGAACTGGTGCTTCCAGCCACAAAGACTGGGGTGAAGGATGGATAGCCTTATGGTTACACAACATTCCTAACATAGCTGCATGTTTATTTGTAGAAACAACTGCCCCAGAATATTATGCGACTTAAGATCTCCCCGTTGTTTCCACTGCACATACCAGCTGTCGGTTCTTTACCTCCACTATCCAACCACAGCTATACTGATATAGGAGGTCTATTGTGTTTGAGGGTGAGGAATAGCTCACAGCTTTTCTCACGTTCTCTAGATAGCACACTTTAATAGTGTGAATAAAGAGTACTTGGAATCTGAGGACTCACCAGAGAAAACACGTGAAGCAAGATGCTTGGCCTCTAGTATGTACAGTCACTGACTCAGATACTCTGAAAATTTTAAATCATGATTTAAATGATTATTTTAGGTTTAGTACTAATTTTAGCTGACTTCATCTTTAGAATCTTTTATGCCATCTCTTTTATTTCTATTTAAGTAAATACTCATTCCATTCACTCATTTAATGTAGGTATATTTAAAAAAAACATAGAAAGCAGAAATAAAAATAATTCATGATCCCAGGGCTCAGATAATCATTTTATTTATATTGTGGTGTTTTTACAAAATTACCTTGTGTACAAATATACCTACATGTTTTTTGGTTACTGCATCATTTGGAAAACTGCTGTCTACCAGTTTGGTAAACTAGTAACTGTAAACTAGTTTGGAATATAATGATAAAATATAATAGATGAGCCATGGTAAACAGAGTCATGAGCCAGCTGACTATTGTTTTAGTAGTAGATGCAGAGAGGTCCCATAAATACCATATTTAGTTCTTTCTGACTTTGAGAGAGTCTTTTATAACCATATAAACTGATTGAAACTCTATAGTCAAAACTGAAAAAAAAATTTCAATACCATCATTCAAAAAAACTTACAAAACAAATGAAAATGGTAGCTCACAACCTCTAGAAGCTAACTGTATTGTGAAGAAATATGTAACTGAATAAATAAATGAAACTTAATTGTTTATAGTTTTAGAGAATTTAACTGAATTAATGAAATACACCAGAATCATTCCTATAATTTTGCATACTCTACAGTTACTGATTATCAAAGAAAATTGTGTTCAAGTCTTAAATATGAAGGTAAGTGACCAAACTATTGACCCTTTAGTGTCATGAGTAGTATGGTAAGGACAGAGACCTATCATGTCCAATTGAGGGAAAGAAGGAAGAAACAAACAAATATCCCTTTAATATCACAGGCAGTTATTCACACCCTGTTTCAGAGGATTTAAAAATAGTTGGTGTGTGAAGGGCATTTGAAGATTTAAGCTTTCCCTGTTGCATGGTTCACTGCTAATATATCTGGGTTATATCTATATTGGCACAAACATAACCAGTGAAATAATGTTTCAAAGATGACATTTTTAATGTGGGAGAGAAAAGTGTGACCTAATGTTAATTACAGATGTCAATTATATTTGTGTTGTTTAGGGAACATTGTGTCATTTCAGTGGATTAAAAGATAGGCATCCATAATTGGAAATCATCTTGGCAAGTTACTGTTTATAATGGAAACGACCAGTAGCTGCCATCCACTAATCTCCCAGGGATAGCAGAAAGCTTAGTGGCCCTGAAAATAAATTGTATCATTAGAAAAACAAGAACCTAGAAAAATATGAATAAGCTATGATGACTTGGACTAAAAGAAAAGAAAAGAAAAATAGCTTTGCAAGACTTTCTTGTTATCTTCAAACTTAAGTAGGGTGAGCATAAAAAAGATGGTGACCAGCTGCTCACAGAGCTACAGCAGGAAGTGGCTTAACTTGCAAGACAAATTTAAGTTGACATAATGTAAGAACTTCTTGACAGCATTGAATTTTAATCACTTAAAATAGGCTCCTAAGGACAGCTGAGGGGAATGTCTTTTCTGAAAGTCTTTAACATTACAAGGATGATAAGCATTGTGATTGGCTGCTGGAGTTTGAAAAGGGGCCTAACAAGGACAGCTGGTTTTAGGCAGGATTACTGAATATGACCTCCACATCTTCCTGCTCTAGCATTTGGTATTGTGTTCTATAGCCACTCTGAAGGGATTCCAAACAGATACCTCATTAATGCTTTAATTCACTCCATAGTACGGGGAACCTAGAGCCTGCTCAA
Organism: Arvicola amphibius; assembly: GCF_903992535.2. Taxonomy (NCBI): domain Eukaryota; kingdom Metazoa; phylum Chordata; class Mammalia; order Rodentia; family Cricetidae; genus Arvicola; species Arvicola amphibius. The sequence goes on from NC_052053.1 coordinate 19,304,233, forward strand.
CTATATAGGTTGTCTACATTGACTTATTGGGTCAAAATATATAAGCATTTTTTTTTCAATATAAGCTCAAATTTCTTGGTCTGCCCTTTAAAAACATATGATTTGAAATATATATTATGTAATATATATTCACCAAATATTTCATTTTTCTTAAACAGGTGTCACATTATTTGCCACCAAAAATTAAAACAACTGTAAAAATTAAAAAAACTGCATGTCTTCTAACATTGAGTGTGGTTCAGATCTCACTGGGAATACTATGCCTCTGGATATTTCAAGATATATATCTACATGCTATGAATTTTGAAAGTTGCTATGTATACAAAGAGACAGGGAGAGATATTTGGATCCTTAGAATCCCAATTGCAAGCAGGTTTTTGTCAGTAAGATCAATATTTTTCTTTTAATTGAATGAATTTTGCCTAACACAGCTAAGATATAGATACAGATGCAGATATAGACTATATGTAGAGAGAGGATATAGATAGATATAGATGTAGATATAGATACAAAGGGAGGAAAACTAAAATTTTATATTTTGCTTATTTTTTTTTAAATCCTCTCATATTATTCTCAGGTTAAAGGAAGCCTTACTCACATAGCATAAAAGTGTCTCTAATCAACCTTCAACTGTTAAGATGAGATCATGAGAAACAGCTTCAAGAGCCCCAGAATTCAGAGCAAGAAGTATATGAATACAGGGGCATTGTAGAAAGGAAACTCTGCATCAGTTTCCTCTGGAATAAAAAAGAATAATTAAAAGATATAGTTACTTACAGTGTCAAAAGATGAATTAATTAAATAATGAGCTCCAAAATTAAGAAATAGCAAACAGTAGCAGATGGTTTAAAAAAAAAAAAACCCGATGACCACTCTCTTAAAAGGAAATAGAAAATTACACAAGTACAATTAGAAAAAAAAAAGCTGAACCACTCACTATTTCAAGATTGCCCCTGAAAGCGGTCAGTCTCTCTGATACTCTGTCTTTATATCCTGAAGTCGATTCTTCCAGGCTATTCAGCTTCATCAAACTGTGTCTCCCACTGAGAAGCATCATTAGATGGCAGCTCTCCCAATCTTCCACCTGAGAAATGGCCATGGAATTCACAGATTTTCATCCCCCACTGCACTCCCTCATACCCCACAGATTTCAAAGGTTGCTGTGTCTAGAAGACAAATGCAAGGGGACAGGAAGGGATGCTTGGATCCTTAGCTTCCTAGAGGCAAGTAGGGCTCTGTCAGTAGGATCAATATTTTTCTGTGTAATTTAATCAGATGAAATGTGATGAACAAGGGTACAGACTTTATCAAAAAGTATGCTTTAATTTATTCATTTATACTCATTTTTAAATGTATCTCTATATATAGATAAACATTATACTTTGAATATTAGTGAAGTATAGGACTGTTTGTTTGACTTCCATGACTAATGCCCTTTAGACTGTATTAAAATGCCAATGCTATCAACTATAAAATTGATATGATAAGAATTTTTGGATAATTTTGCTTCAACTTATGCAACAGGTATGATATTGACAATCTCCAGTAAATTAAAAAAAATTGATTTCCAAAAGGTCTGTACAAGTTTGCATCCCACCAGCAATGAAGGAGTGGTCCCTTTTCCAGAGTCTCTCCAGTATTAACTGTCATTTGTTGTTTTGATCTTAGCCATTCTGACAGGTGGAGCCTATTCATCATGCTGGATTGCCTTGCCCAGACTGAATACACAGGGAGGTGCTAAGTCTTACAGCAGCTTGATAGGCCATGCTTCTGATGCCCAGGGGAGGCCTGCCCCTTTCTGAGTGAATAGGGAGGAGGGGTGGCTTTGGGGTGAAGGGGAAGGAGCAGGAGCAGGAGGGAATTGGAGGAGATGAGGTAAGGGAAGATGTGGTCAGGATGTAAAAGAAAGAAATGAATTAAATAAATAAATATTGTAAGTTAAGCTATCTATCTTAATTTAACATTAGCTGGTTATTATAAGGAAATCTAGTTTGAATTTTCTTTCAGATAAATATTATTTTAGGTAAACAATGGAATAGGCTATTCGATATTGACTCCTGGGTGCACACTTAGGCATTTTCTTAAGTTGGTACAGACATAAACAGTTTCACACACATGTTTATGACTGTAGTCAGACATTGATTTCATAGTTATCTTCTTGACCTTACTAATTTAGCACCTTTCCTAGTGTCAATACTCCAGTTAGGCTATTTTGTCTGTGTTACCTATCAATATGTTAAGGAGTGGTTTTATATTTATTTGCCTTGGTATCACTCCTAATGGGCAATGCATGAAAACATAGATAGTAATAAGCTATATTATTTATACTAAACTCCATTTAACTAAGAATTACAATACATAAACTAATTCCCTCTTTGTAATATAAAAATTTGGAGAAAATAGGGCATATTTCATTTCTTTTTAATTAATTATAGTATTTTCTAATTGAGTACATTTTTTATCTAAATTCATTGCCATTCCTTATTACATGTTTCAACATTGTAATGTGTAGCTTTTGAATGCAACAGAGATATATTTTTATGAATTAATAAATGCAAGTAATGATGAATATATTCTAGGTTACTAAAACAAATCAGCATGTCTGGCCTTTGACATATTGTTACACTTCTGTGAATGTTTTTTTTTTTCATTTATCTGAGTCCTGCTCAAATGTCTCTTGTTCTGAGATTCATTCTCTCACCACTACCTGTGATCATATTGTGTGTTTGCTAAGCTCTCACTATTGAGAGTTTCAGTTCTATAAAAGTAGGGTGAGGAGTAAGTCTTAGGGTAGTTGCAATTTTATTTACCCCATACTTTCAAAACAAGAACATCTAATTTAATTCAATAGATAAGTAGCCAGTAGAAAAAATAAAACAGAGTTTTATACTACATTATTTAGATACAAGTCTTTATTACTTTGAAATGACAGTCCTTCACCTTGTAGAAATTTGAATGTTATATATAAAATTTAAGTTTATGAAAAGCAAATGTCCTGCATAATTGATAGTTCAGTGGATCTTATATAAACGTTTAACCATCATTAGGACAATAATTCAGCATATCTTCAAGAATCATTTAATATCAAAACCTGAAAAGCAATAAATACAAGTTCTATAGCCCTAGACACAAAACATACAATTTCTAGCCAAGTGTAAATTCCATGTAGGACTGGTTCATAACATCACCCTTGTTATTGAATTCACAGTTGTAAATGAGTCATTAATATCAATCATTGATATCAATTTCAGTTGCATCTTTTGATTAAAATAATTCCAGCTATCTCATCCACACATCTCTATAAATACATGGAGGCATTCGAAACCATGAGAAGTATTCTGATGGAAATACAAATTATGAATGGCTAAACTTGCTCACTTTGTAAGATTTCATTGAATAAATAATTATATAGGAAACATATGTCTAATAGAATTTCCCACATATTACATAGCTTTCTCACAGTGAGAGCCAGTTTTACATTTTTAAATTATATGATTGCCATTTGCCTGATATTTGTTCAAAACAAGGTAGATCAAAGGATATCTGTGTTCAAGAAACTATGTCCTGGAGTACAATGATTCTTCAGGACTTGATAATCAGTAAATATGCAACTTTATATGTCTATGTAATTTGGGGAGACTTAAGTTTGAAAATCAAGTAGTTCCCTTATTTGTCCAGTGAAGGGTTATCCCAAAGTCACTCACGTGTTATCTGCTAAGCTTCTGGAAATCCCCTATGTACAACCGGTTCTTGAGCTGTTTGACTGCGGAACAGAGATCTTGTACATTGTATCATAAAAGCAGTGCTCTGGCCAACAGAGTTTGGAGGGCACAGAAGTTGGTAGGCTCTATATCGCTTCACAGGTTCTGTTTTCAGATGTTTATTTAGCTTTGTTCCTTAGAGCCCAGAGAACACAATGGATCTAATCAACTCAATTTCTGAATCCATCATTCCAGTTCAAGACAACACATTTAAAATTTTATGTCTTTTAAAATATTGGGAATCTGTCTAACATTTTATTCAAGATCAAAAAAAATATTTGACAGCTTAAAGTAAACACCCAATGTCTGTAAATATTGTCTTTCAAAATCATTCAGCAAGATTATGTTTACTGTCACAGTGGTGAATTTACTTTTATATTATTCTGCCCACAAAGAGCACATGTACTTTGGCCATGGTCCTCTCATGTTAAAAACATTATGTTCAAATATCTGTTTATATAGAGAGCATTCATTCAATTATTGCATTTCATATTAAGTTAATAATGGCTGTTTGATCCATTTTAACCTTAAGTTTGATAAAAAAAAATCTTAATTTTATGACAACAGTGGGATGGTCAAAAGTTGCATGCATTGTGTATTTCAATAATGGATTTATTATTAAATCATTCTTTGCTATAATTGTAAGACATGAACAAACTGGAGAATTTTTCTGCATAGGTTACGAATGAAAAATATAAACTTATCAAGGCCTTTAGGATGGATATTTCTCCAAATAACAATTATTTTTAATGTCAAACTGTTAATTAAAATAGAAAAACTAAATAATAATGTTCTACCTAATGAAGAAGTATGGAAAATACAGCAACCATATTAGACAGGGAGTATTTTAATGTCCTTTGTTGTCTTGAGACCTTATTGTAATCTAGGTCTCAGGAAATGCCGATGAAAAATGACCTGGTTTGTCTGATCAAAGGGGAATCCAGGGGTGGGAGCTAAAGGACCAATGTGGTGCCGTAGAAAGTGTCTGGCAGTAAATATAAAAAGTGTAATTGTACCATCTTTATTTAGTAAAAATAAGTTTACTGGAAATGACAAAAAACCTAATGATAACTAATCATAGTGGCATCACTATGTGGATCACATATATTTAAATGAAAATCAGAAGATGGTAAAGACTTAAAAAGTTGAAATCTTTAGAAAACAAATGAAAATGAGCAGATATAAAACTGTTATAAACACATTTTTATATCTCTAATATTCATCCCATGGCATATAGCTTGTTTTTATACTAGATGTTAATGCTATGCCATATCTCTAATAATAGAACTCATCAATACCACAAGTATCACTAGATTTGCACTCAGCATAAGGAATGAAGTACTGCTACCAAATCACCAGCTTCGGAATAAACTCATGAGCACATTGGCAATGCAAGCATCTCCCTTGTCTCTTCCTATAATAAAGTGATCAAAAATGCCTTTAGTAAAATCAACAGCCTCTGCGTTTATGTGTGAACAATGACAAATCAAATATACACTACAGTTTCCTGTCATTCCAACCAAATAAGGAAATTCAACACTGATTAAGGCAGTTGCAAGTCACAAAAATGAATTATAAAATAGTATATAAAGCTGATTGTTTTTCTAGTTCTAATTCTACCATAGATTTTTTTTTTAAATTTTGGTCATGGATAGTTCATAAAACATACTCAATACTGAAAATGTAAATTTAATGTAAAACTTTACAGTTTCCATTCCAAATGTCAATTCTAATTGTATAGAAATTCATTGAAACATATAGACTTTGGATCTGCTTATGTGTGATATTTATATTTATTTTTAAGTTTTTGTGATACAACTAAAATATTTAAAATTGTTTTAATATGCAAAATTAATATATTTATTATCAAGGTTTTATCAATACTTATATTCAAATAATTAGAAGTATGCCTTTAAAATTAATGGTAGATTTATACTTAAGATGTTATATGTGGTATCTAGTCCAAACAGTACCTTCAAAGGACCCATATTGAATTTGTGATCCTTTCTTTTCACACTTCTTTTAGATCCAGCCAATTAAAATACTTGGCTTCTGTGTCCATGAAATACTAAGAAAAGAATGCTATCTACCTTTAAAAGTGGGAATATTTAAGAGATGCAAAGGAAAAAGGCCAAGTATAGTATAAAGACAGACCTATCAGAATTATACCAGACTTCTCAATGAAGACTCTAAAAGCCAGAAAGTCCTGATCAGACGTTTTACAGATACTAAGAAACCATGATGCCAGATCAGTCTACTATACCCAACAAAACTCTCGATCACTATAGGCAATGAGAACAAGATATTTCATGACAAAACCAAATTTAAACAATATCTTTCCACAAATCCAGCACTATAGAGAGTACTAGAAAGAAAGCTCCAACCCAAAGAACTCAGCTACATGCATTAAAAACACAGGGAATAGATAATCTCACACCAGCAAAACCCAAAGAAAGGAAACATACTTTACTACCAGCAGCAACAGAAAAAACAAAAAATAACAGCAATTAACAATAGCTGGTCAATAACATCTCTTAATATCAATGGACTCTACTCATTAGTAAAAAGACACAAGGTAACAGAATGGATACAAAAACAGAATCCATCTTTCTGCTGCATAAAGAAACACACCCCAACTTCAAAGACAGACATTACCTCAGAAAAGGGTTAGGAAAAGATTTTCTAATCAAATGGAGGTAAGAAGCAAACTGGTGTAGATGTCCTAATATCTAATAAAATAGACTTTAAACTGAAATTAGTCAAAGGAAATGGATAAGGACATTTCAAATACATCAGAGGAAAAATTCATCAAGATGAAATCTCAATTCTGAACATCTATGTCCCAAATACAAGGGCACAGACATTTGTAAAAGAAACATCACTAAAGTTTAAATAACAAGTCAAACCCCACACGTTAATAGTGGGAGACTTCAACAGTCTACTCTCACCAACAGACAGGTCTGTCAGAAAGAAACTTCACAGAGAAACAAGGGAACTAAAAGATGTGATGGTTCAAATGGACTTAAAAGATATCTACAGAACATTTCACCCAAACACAAAAAATGTATTCATGCATGCTGAAAGGAATCAATTAGAAAATAAATTTTAAAATTATATTGTCATGACATAAAAATCCTAGAAGCTAAATTTAAGGAAAAATACCCATTAATGTTATAGTGAAACAAAAAACATTTTGAAAACTAGCCTATAACTTGGTGGCAGATACCCTAGCAAGTTAGTACTGCAAACCTTGGGTTCCAATCTCAACACACACACACACACACACACACACACACACACACGCACGCACGCACGCACGCACGCACGCGCGCGCGCATGCACACGCACACACACATGCACGCGCGAGCAGAAAAAGAGAGAGAGAAACACAAACTCACAGAGAGAGATAGAGAATGAGAGACAGAGATTGACAGATACAGAGAGAAAGAGAAACAGAAAAATTACAAAACTAATAGGAAAAATCATGTTTATGATAAGAGTACTTGATTCAATATTGCAGAAAGTCCACTTTGCCAAATAAATGTGTTCAGTATACTCACAATCAGTGACTAATGAGGCTTTTGCTTTAAGGAGAACATGAATTTCAAATTGTCTGTAGTGGGCCATGCTAGTAACCTCCGAGTATAAATAAATGATACAGGAGCATCACCGAAATTTGAGACCATCCTGAGTTACAGAATGAAACACCATTTTAAACAATACACTTTAAAATCCATTTAAAATGAACATAAAAACTCAAATAACGTACAAGTCAACATTAAAAAGGAAGGATTATATTGGGGAAGCAGTCACTAAGAGATAAAAAGATATTACAAACCATTATAATTAAAAATAGAATAGCATGGGAAGATGCACAAAAAATGCCTAGTAAAACAGAAAAAGAAGCCAAGAAATTAATCTGCCTGTAAAATGAGTGGTTTATGATGAAAGTGGAGTTGTGGGATACTGAGTGAGAAGTTTCCTTTAGTAAACGATGCTGAGTAGATTGGCATAGTGACCTTTTGTCTCAAACCATACAAAACATCTACCTCTAGGTTTTAACAGTTAAGAGCAGGTACAGACAGTTCTTGCAGAAGACCTAAGATTGGTTCCCAACATCTACACTAGGTAGCATATAATTACATACCTGTGACGCCATTTAAGGGGATTCAAAACCCTTGTCTGGCTTCCACAAGTACCTGCACTCACATGCAACACACCCAAACAAATATGTGCAAATATATAAATAATCAAACTAAAGTAAATCCTTTTTTTAAAAAAAGTCAGATGTTAAATATTAAATAAATGAGCACCTTAGAACGAACCATGTTCTTGTTAGAAAACACAGTAGCAGGAATCACAAATGTACAAACTAATAAATTTGCCTATATTATATTTAATGATTGACAAGACTGAACCACAAAGTTACATGGTAAAAAAGCAGTATCAGTGGGAAAGGAAATCTTCAGTTGAGCTGACTGCAGGTTATGTGGGGAGCTGAAGGGCTACAGGTCCAGAAGCAACGATTTGTGACTCACTCCAACCTATTCTCTTGCATTTAGCCACTATAAGGATTTTGCTTTGACAAGCTAGTCTTGGTTGGAATAGTTCTTTTATTCAGGTGTGAACAAATATGGGTTCACTATCTCCAGGTAAAAAGGCCAGGCAACTGAAGGCATTTGGATGTATATTTTATCACAGAACACATAACACCCCAAACCCAAAACTAAGCCAAGACTATAGCTTAGCAGCACTGTACTTTTAGGATAGAGAAATAAACAATGATACATATAAACAGCATAGAAAAATAAAAACAAAATAATCTCAAACATATTTATTGAAAAAGAGCACACCATGTGTGTGTGTGTGTGTGTGTGTGTGTGTGTGTGTGTGTGTGTGTGTGTGTTTTGTCTGTGACTTTTGCTTAACTCTGCTTTAGAGAACATTTTTTAAAATATGTATCTTTCTTAAGAGTAATAACTAAAATACAATGTCCCAAGCTACATACAAAGATAAATTATTCAGTTGTTCCACTATATTTCATGCTTTTTTACTTATATACGTTTAAAATTAGCATATGCACTATGCAACATGTATATTAGATACATACCCTAATTTATCTCTCAAGCATTGTTCATAGATACCCTTTTTAAAGGAAAGTCTTTGTGGGTGGGATTTTTTAAAATTTTATTTTAAAAGATAGTCTTATTCAATCACCAATCCTGACTTGAACTCAGGTGGGCCCATGTTTCTCAGGTAGGCCTCAAACTCACAATCATCCTCCTGCCTCAACTTCCTAGGTATTTGGATTATAGGCATGAACCACCATATCCAGCTTAAAAAAATCTTATCCTTCTCTTTAAATTTTCCTAAAATCTGTGGTACCTAAGTGGTAGGGAAGTGTATAAATGGCGATTGCTTCTTGCAGTAAGTAGGCAGTTTGATTTCTAAGGGGATAAACAGTAAAGTGTGGCAAGGAAGGCTTTAGGGGACTTATTTGAGCCTTAAAGAAATTTAGACAGTTTGCAAGTTAAATAAGGTTCAAGTTTGTTTTATTGTGAATGTCGAAACTGCTTCGCTTTCCTTAGAGAAGTGCCCATAGACAGGTATATATGGGCTCTCTATGTGTGGCATGCTATATCCAAATGGTAGCTTTACTTAAATATACAGAGAAGTATCACATTTTGTGAGAAAGTCTTGTCTATAGACCTCAAAAGGTGATCAGAGCTAAATCATTCCTAAATTGTACCTGAATAATTACACAATATTTTTCAGTCTAGTTGAAAAAGATGTAAGCTATATTTAAGAGTGAATGTCAGTGATATATATATATATATATATATATATATATATATATATATGCACGGTGATATATATATATGCACATTGATATATATATATATATATATATATGTATGTATGTATATATGCACACACACGCATAATCTCTAAACAGGAACTACATGCATAATAAGAAAACTACAGTAATGTTAGCAGAGTGAATCTTTACCCATTGATATCATTGATAGTCCACAAGAAGAGGAACTATGTCACATAAGGCTAGTAATTTGATTAATAAAGCAAGAAAATCAGAATGAATTCTCATATCTTTGTTTTGTTAAGCTATCTTATCAACACAGGGCCTCACACATGGGAAGCAAGTGCGCTACGATTGGACTATATTCTCCAGCCTCTCATGAAGTTTTTAAGTAACTGACCTTTATTAGGAGATCTTTATTAGGAGATGTTATTCTGAAACTATAGACGAAAGCTTTAGTAACAACTAATCTCAGATATTATAGGACCTGTAGCTCCTGATACTCTACTTCACTGTGTTAATTTTCGTAACCCTGTAAGGTAGCTATGACAGTGGTTTATTATTTTATAGAAAAGATAGCCAAAATAGACACATTACTCCTAAACACATGACAGTGGCTGACAAAGTAAGGCTGGCATAACAGTACAAACCCTGAAACAAAAGTAGAAATAGAACAAAACATCGACAATGCTAGCTGCCATCCAAATACTTCTATAGAAATATCTAGGCATTCATAAATTTATCTCTGTAAATATCATCAGGTTAATGATATTTTTGTTATTTTTAAATAAGATTATATTTGCTTATCCGTTCCTTCTATTCTCAATTATCAAGACTCTATTGGGAAGTGTTATTTAGCCAAATTTCATACAATCAATATACTATAATTCCCGACTGAAAAGTCAGCCTGTTTGAGGAGATGACATTGCTAACTTTGTACCTCAGTTTTCATTGATTTATTAATGAGAACAATAATTGCTATCTCAGAGCAAGATGGTTTCCTGTTGGTGCATTTGCTCTCCGGAGTCCATGAAATGTCATTATTACCAGTTTTAAAGCAGATGGTCTAGGAGCAATATCTAATCAAGAATAATCAGGCTTGTTTTCTTCTCTTTGAGCATTTCTGCTTCTCCCAGACATTGACCACATCCTCTAGAATCATGACCCTCCCAAGAATGCTGTGCCCTAAGTATTTAATATATATTTAAGTGCTGCTTCCTGTATGTTCAATCGCAGTAGATTTAGCATTGCTTGATGAAAGTATGCTTAACATATTTGATAACCTCTTAAGCCAGATCTTACCACTCATTGCTTTATAATTTGAATCTTTTAAGTTCGGTGTGGTGGTAAAAAACAATTCACAGCTTGTTGCCCTTGGCTCAAAATGTCAAACTTGAAGCTTGAGGGCAGCCACTGAAGGAAATACCCAGGATATTGGAGAAACTATGATGCTGAAAAAAGATATGAGAGAGTTCAGTCGGTATGCTGTATGTCTCGAAGATAGATAGTTTATAAACTTCAAAATAGTTACATCAGCATAGAATGGATGCTAGTGCAAATCATTTTATGAGAGCAAGCATGCCAATATTTTACACTTAATGAGCGTGCATGAATGTATTTGGTCTAACACTTGAATTATATGTTTACAGGAGTGTCTTTGTGTTTTGCAGTAAAGCTGAGGTTCATTAAAAATATGCTAACATTAGAGACACAAGATTAACAAAAAAGCTCATGGGAGTCAATGTTGTGTGTTTTATTTTGGTTGCAGCAGTATTGGGGATTGAATCCAATATGAAGGTATAAAGATTTAAACGAGGGAAGATGTAGTTACTACATTTTCACTTAGACCTACCTTGAAAACAACTGAGGTAGAGAAAAATCATGTTTCTTTCAAATGTCATGGACTTGTGCCAAGTCACCAAAGTTCACTACAAACCCATAATAGTGAGTGTGTGAAATTGTTAATCTCTAACCCTCTTCTGCATACAGATCAGTAAATGATTGCACTACTTGATCATCCATTTGGATGATGTCAAGAGTCTGTTGATACTTATCTGGGTCTCCCTTTCTAAATGTTTAAGATTTTTATCTGATTCAGTATCACACCCTCTATTTGCTTGGAACAGAGGCAACTATGCCAAAACAGTTGTATTGAAGAAAACTAATATTATATTCTGTGAACCTTTGAAGCCTGATATCACTGTGTCAGATAATACCTCAATATGAATTCTAAGATCTATGTTCTGGTAGATACAGTCCCTCCCTTTTGAATGGCTTCAGGGAAGAAAACTTCCTCTTGTTCATTGATAGTTATGTTATTGATAGATAGCTGACCAACAAAAAGTCACTGAATGATACGTTTCTCCTCCTTACATATCATCCCACATCTAGTCTTAAATCAGAATTTTTCCTTCTTTGCTGACTTTATTTCTGTAGGAAATCCAGTAAAAATACTAATGCTTAGTATCAGTCCTCTATGATCCTCCAATTGAGCATGACCAAACAAAACATCTCCATGACACATGGATAAGAGATAGAAGCAGAGAGACTTGGAATGGACAGAAATTCCATTAATACAAATCTTCTCACTCTACTAACATCTGTCATAAAGGAGGAAATAGATGAAAATCCCCATGTCAAAACAGACATCTGGATAAATGCCCCTGACTTCTTCTGAGTTACTGTTTTTCTCGCTACCATTATCTATTGTTCTTCTGTACTGTCCTCATTTCTTCTGTGGTAATAAGTATCTGTTACAATTTAATCTGCCACTTGCACTGAAAACAGAAAAAACCATATTATCACATGCTAGATGAGTTCAGTTTGTCACTTTGATTACCAAGTACTTTGTCATTTATGTCACTAGAAATTCTTGTTAATTATTGTTTATAGTCCTTAAAAGTTACCCCAATAACTGTGGAATATAAAAAAGGAACATAACTCATTGAATGCCAGTCATGCTTTCTCCTTGTGCCTTGATCTAGGTTTATTTCTATCCTTTTTCTCTGGCAGTCTCTAACTTTGTGTGTGTGTGTGTGTGTGTGTGTGTGTGTGTGTGTGTCCCTTCCTCACTCCCTGCTCCTCTTTCCCTAGAAGGAAAGATTAAACAATGAAAGTACGAGAACGTTTATTTTCACCATGTGATTTTAGACATTCAGGATAGTCTTTTAATGAGAAATTTGATCACATTGGGATGAGGAGACGCCATGAACCCCTCTAAGTAATGCTCTAAAAGACCATAGTCCTCCAAATTCAAGGCACCCTGTTTATTGCAGATGAGCGTTTTACTTTGTGCAGTGTGGATTTTATCCTCCTTTTCCTACAGGTGGTGAAAATTTACAGTGAGAAATTGCCTGTCTTAAACCAGGATGTGCAGAAATCAAGTGCAGAGTCAAAAATTGGACACAAATATCCTGACCCTCTCACCCTCCCGTCAATCCACTGCACTGATTTCTTCCTTGGACCGTGGTAGCAGTGGTGGGCATAGTCAGATGCCAAGAACCTCTTCCTTGTGTCATCAGGAAATAAATTTCATGGGTAAGGGAGCTCAGCTAGCAACTGATTGCAAAGCACTTTGAAAATGGAAAACCAAATACAGCATAAGTGCTAGGTTCTGCTATCATTCAGAAGGGAAGAAACCAAGTGCGAAGCCATAGTGATTATTTGTAACTGTGATATAAAAGAATTTGGCAAGAAAAGTGGGAAGGGCCTTAGGGAATAAGACTGAAGAACAGAAGTTTCATTAAGGCATCAGACCTACAGCCTATCTCGATGCTTTGATCATATTAATAGTTTTGAAACAATTTTATTCTTAAATATTGTATTAGTTATTTTGCTGTTACTATAATAAAATTCCATAAGGCAACTGAAGAGTGTTTATTATGGCTTACTATCATAGAGGCTTAGAATCTATAATGGAGGGGACAATAGAGTAGCAGCTATCAGGCATAGCAGCAGGAATAAGAGGTTGAGAGATTTTATATTGAACTGTAAGCACAAACCTAGAAACAGCAGGTGGATTTTAGCTCTGCAACACTTCATTCATCAAGGTTACACATCCTAACCCACCCAAAGAGTGATACCAACTGAAGACCAACTATTCAAATATGGGAACCTATAAGGAACATTCTCATTCAAACTACTACATATTCTTAAAGAGTATATCAAAACAATGATGACTATATAGGCAGTGTCTATTTCTCATGTCAATAAGAAATATACTTGTGACTGGAGAATCAGCAATCCTTAAAACTAAAACTTTGATGAAAGAACTATCAAGGTACTATAAGGCATATCAATAAGATGTTTAAACAGGTCCTCCACAATTCTAGCAGAAACATAAAACCCCTCGTTTGGGAGAAATTGAGACTGTTATAAAGCTCTAAGTAGCATACCAGAGACGGACACTCAGACACATACAGAATACAGCAAACTGAAAGCCTTTATTAACCTGGCTGGGACCACACCAAGTGTTTGGGAACCTAAATTTGGCCCAAAGTTTCCAGAACACAGGAGATTTTAAAGATAGAAATCACATTTTGGTGATGCTCAGCGACCACAGGGGGCTTGGCAAAGTCAAGCTTTTTAACAGAAGCTGAGTGGTTAGCTGGAGGGGCTACTCTTAAACAGGAAGTTTAACAGAAGCTACTTTAGCTAAGACATCCTGACTCTGGGTTCCTAGAATAGAATTGGGTGGTTTTCTGTTGACCGAAATTTCTGTCCTGCCCGATCCTGCAGTCATTCAGTCCTAAAGAAATACATAGGGCCTACATTAATTATAAAATTGTTGGCCTATTAGCTCAGGTTTCTTATGAACTCTTATAACTTATACTACCTCATTATTCTTGTCTGTGTTAGCCACACACCATGGTATCTTTTTCAGAGAGGCAGTCACATCTTGCTTGCTCTGTGTCTGGCTTCCTCTGTGTCTGGGTGATGACTGCAGACTGAAACTTCCCTCTTCCCAGAATTCCCATTGCCCCACCTATACTTCCTGCCTGGGTACTGGCCAATTAGGGTTTGTTTAAAATACAAGTGACAGGAAACAAACCATTGTCCACAGCACTTTTCCATGGGATTTCCATCTAGATGATAAAATTCTAGTTAAACCTGAAATGTCCTCAAGCAAGAATATAAGATGGAAGAATTTTGGCACTGTCTAGCCCCAGCCCAATAACATAATCATATACAAAGTTCCAGAGACTCAACCTGACCAACCACAGGAAGGACTTTAGGAACAATTATAAGTGAAGCAATTTGAGGGTGGCACATGGTTTTCCTCTTACTTGTTTGGATTTTTCATAACAATTTCCTTTTCCAGGCATGCCTTCCCACTTTTTTTCCATCTGTCTAATTCTGAAAGGACAGCCCCAACCTGAACTTGTCAATAAATATGTCTTGACCAATGAGTCCAGCTCCCAACAATCACTCCTTCTAATTAACTGATTAGTTCTCTGCATTAATTTTTCACTTTTGCTGATACTTGATTAAAGATATATTCTACTATTTGTGTGTGTGTGTGTGTGTATGTCAGTGGTGATACAAACACAAGAATTCAGGTGCTACTTAGGCCAGGTATTGAGAATGTCACATCCACTGGACCTGAAGTTACAGGCAGTTGTAAGCTGCCTGGTGTGGGTGCTGGGAACCAAACTGCAGCTCTCTGCAACAGTTTCAGCTGTTCTTAACCGCTAATCTATCTCTAACTCCTTTCTTAAAAATTTAAAAACATAAAAATAAAATGTGAAAGAATTCAGAAACTTTTTATTTTAAATAGTCACTACTAGGATTTTACAAATAATGCATTTTTTTAATCTTTTAGTTTTTGCTAAGCAACTTTAAAAATCAATAGTGGAGAAATTAATACATGATGTCTGAATATCTCAGCATCTCCTAACTAAGGATAAAGATAATCCCTTCCATAGTCCCAATACTCTTCATGTTTGAAAATTAAACACCATCCTGTAATATAAAACTAAATCTATATTAAAATTTGCACAATTGTCCCAAGTAGCATTTATGTAGCAGACACTATTGAACCAGAGAATGCAATCAATATCAGGCTTTAACAATTAGCATTTGATTGTGGAGCCTATTTACTACTTTTGACTTATTTTGTTTGACTGGGTAGAGAAAATGTCCACTCCTTTTCATAAGACAGTTTGAAAAAGAATAACCATGAAAGCTTAATAATGTCACACAGCCTGAATTTGCCTGATTGGTTCTCATGCAATAATTTAAAAGGATTGTATATGCATTGAATTTTCTATAAAAGGGAAATCATTCAAATGGCAAGGGCAAATTACTCTTAAACATTTTTAGAAAGCATATTTCACAGGGAATTCTTTAATGTATATAGCATGGTGACTGACATGATTTCAGAGTGTTTGTCTATTAGTGATGTTAATTTTCATAATACTTAAAATGGCTAAGGTAACTGCATTAGTTTGATTTTTCTCCTTTTAATGAACAGACCTAACTTTATAATTCTGATAATCAATCTCCAATTTTTAAACTATGGGAATGAAAAGATGTGTTTTCCATTATCTTCAGTTTCCTATAAAATCCATAACTTCATAGTAATGAAAATTTAGAAGTTCTCTAATAAATGTATGCTATTTTAAAATTGTTTAAAATAATTCAGTCCAGGCACATCTCAGCTCACAGTAACAAACTCTGCATTGTGATTGTGTGCATTGCTGCAGGACAATGTGCCCCAACCTTAGTCCCAGCTCTGTTATGGTTGTTTGTATCAGATCTTTGGTCACACTAAGTACAAGGGTCAGATATTTCAGAGTTTAGAAGGAAGATACAATTTGGAAGCCCAAACTACTCTAAGTGGTACTAATTGAGGTGACTCTACCATTATATGTCCCCTTTTCTTCTTAGAGTACACACTAATTCATGGGAAGAGTAGAGAGATGTTAGGAGTCCACATGAAAAGGTGGCTGCTAATAAAAAAAACAGCAAAGGTATAAGGCTCATATCTTTCAAAGACTGCAAAATATGGCATTTAATGTTTTAATAACTTAGGGTTTTTCATGACAATGAGACACGTCTGCTCCTGGCAGCACCAATCTACTTTGAGAGGAAGATCGGCATCGAAGAGGCTACTTATGGAGTTTGTTAGCCATTTGGGCAAGAAACTGCTCTTGCCTGGACTGTTGGACACAAGGAACCCACAGAAAGAGGACTGCTGAACTTGCCTAAAGGTGAGATGGCCTTTTGGGGTTTCTGATTCATTAAAGAGTCTGCGAGACGTTCTGCAGGACACAGCAGAAAGTGACTGAACTGTCTTTGGAATTTCCTGCTTCATGGAAATGTCTGCTGGATACTTATGGGCCTGTAGGCTGAAGATGGATGCCCCAACGGTACAGAGAAACTTTGGGTGACTGTCCAGGCAGCGAGTTGTCTCTGTCATTTCTAGAGTTTGAAAGTTACAAATGACTTATTTACTTAGGTAATATTGTATCCTTCTGGAGTCTTTGATGGAGTTGAAGAATAAATAGATAGTTATAGATTTCCTTAGTTATGATAAAAGATAAAATAGATTTAATTATTGTAACTGTAATACTTGCTTGATAACTGTTTTGTTATATGTAATTTTGCTATGTTAAAGTTGAAGCCTTTCTTTTTTGTTTAAACAGAAAAAGGGGAAATGATGGAGGAGAGTTATCTGTCTATGTTTCTTTCATTGGTTAATTAATAAAGAAAACTGCCTTGGCCCTTTAAGAGACAGAAAATTAGGTAGGTGGAGTAGACAGAACAGAATTGTGGGAACAAGGAAGTAGAGTTGGGGAGACACTTCAGGGAGTCACCATAGTGAGTCTCCATGCTGCTCCTCTCCGAGATGGACGCAGGTTAAGATCTCTCCTGGTAAGCCACACCTCGTGGTGCTACCCAGATTACTAAATATGGGTTAAGGGAAGATGTGAGAATTAACCAATAAGAGGCTGAAACTATGGGCCAGGCAGTGTTTTAAAAGAATACAGTTTCCGTGTAATTATTTCGGGTGTAAAGCTAGCCGGTGGCCGGGTGGCGGGACACAGTCCCACCACTTCACACTACACTCTTCAATCTTAAGTTAACTCATTTCTATTAATCTGTGTATCGCCACATGCCCGTGGCTTACTAGCAAAGTTCCACCATCTAACTCCTCTGGTGGCTACATAGCTTCTCCCCAACTCTGTCTGCTCTCTCTCTACATCTCTGTTTGGATTTCTCACCTGGCTTTACTCTGATAAGTCATTAATAGAAAGCAGGTTTATTCATTAACCAATAAAATCAAGACATACAGAAGGACTTCCCACACCAGAAGTCAGTGGGTATTCTCTTGATTAATGATTGATGAGGAAGGGCCCAGCCCACTATGGATGATGTCTTTCCTGGGAATAGTATCCCTGGAAAGTGTAGGAAAGCAGACTGAACTGACCAGTAAGCAGTTTTCCTCCATGGCCTCTATAATGATTGTTCTGTCTCTTTAAGAGACAAGCCATGCCCATTCCCTCCTCCATCCACTGAGGCAGGCAGGTCTTCCTTCCTGCTTGCCACCTTAGTCTCTCTTTCTTTTCCGGCCTCCTCAGAGAGGCAGTTTCTTCGGTCTCCTCTCTCTCTCTCTCTCTCTCTCTCTCTCTCTCTCTCTCTGTGTGTGTGTGTGTGTGTCTGTCTGTCTGTCTCTCTCTGTCTGTCTCTCTCTCTGTCTTTCTCTCTCTCTCTCTCTGCCTCTGTGTTCTCCCCTTCTCCCTTCCCTTCCATAACCAGTAAATAAATATCCAACCTCATTCTGCATGGTATGCCTATACATCTATCTCTCGCCAGCTGCCGCCATAAGGCCACCTTCAGAAACCTGCCACTGCCATGTGGTCTCATATGCTGTCCCTGCTTAGGACTGGCTGCTGTCAGGGCCCCCTGTCTGCCACCACATTGGGCACCTGCAGCATTTCTGCTGCCTGCTGCTGCCGGGGATCCGCAGCAATTTTTATTAATCTATTACAGCCTCTACCTCAATTCCTGTCTCCAGAGCCCTGCAGTGAGTTTCTTCTTTGATTTCCCACCTTGATTTCCCTCAGGCATTGAATTCAACTGATAGTGGTAAGTTGAAATAAACCCTCTCCTCTCCACGTTGCTTTGTCATCACATTGTTTTATCACAGCAACAGAAACCCTACAAGACAAAAGCCAAGCTGAGAGCAATGAATAACATGTAGAAATGTGTATATCTCTGCACTTCCAGCTGAACCTAGATGAGCTATCTGGGAACTCAGAAATTCTATATGGAGAGCTGAGGAGCCTGTATGGGACAAACTGGGCCCTCTGCATGTGGGAGGACAGTCGTTGTTAGCTTGAACTTTTGGAAGGCCCCTAGCAGTGGGACCATCTATCCCTGGGAGCAAAAGCTAGATTTTTGAAGCCCATTCTCTATTTGTGGGATCCCTTGCTTAGTCTTGTTGCGTGGAGAGGGGCTTGGTCCTGCCTTCAAATTAATGTGCCAGGCTTGTTGACTCCCCATGGTATACCTTATTGTTTTGTAGGAGTGGATGAGGTTTGGCTGGAGGAAGATGAAGGGGAGCAGAAGGGAGAATGTGGGTGAAATATAACGTGAATAATAAATAAATAAATTAAAAAAACAAAAAAGAATGTGTCAACTAATAATATAGAAAATAAAAGAAATGATGTTTTGAACATAACAGTGGAAGGGGAGTACACTACTATTAAAAAATAAAGACCATGATTTTTCCAATTAATGAAAGGTAAATACTAATGAAATAGTTGGAAAGGGACAACATGACTCTAAAGTGAAGTCTCCCCGTTGTTTTTCTCCGGTGATACTACCGAAGGCAGAAAATAGCTGTATACTTTAATTATTACCCACTGGTGATCCTCTAATTGTAGCAAACATTTCCTTCAAATTCAAAAGCCAAAAGGCAAAATGATATTTATCATTTTGAATTTTTTAATTAATTAAAATCAAACATAAATTATTTAAACATTTGAACATTGTTAGCTTACCTTAGTGCAAATATTGATTGAGATAAATGTTTCTTTGTCTTGTATTCTGCTCTTGCCTATGATCACACAGTCGCTATAGCACTGCAGTTATAACACAGTTCCCCTCCATTGGGTGGCTTTGTGGTTATGTTAAAATCCATCCTTGACTGGAGACTCTAGGCTCTCATTCATCCTATTGTTTTCTATGTTACTGTCACCACTACACAGTCTTATAGAATAAAAAACTGATAGACAGTTATGAAATATATTAAATTCACCTGCTGAATTTTTCATCTTCAAAATTTTAATGTTTGCTCTTCTAGTGGCTTTTGCCTTTTCACATATTTACAATAAGGCTTTCTGCATTTATTGAAAAATCCTACTAAAATTCTATTTAAAATGAAGTTTAATTCTATATAATTATTTAATATAATGGACAAGTGAAGTTTAATATTGAAATACGTGAATTTGAAAACTGAATTGTGTCAGTCCATATGAATATAAACCCAACAAATCTTATGTTAAACTCAGGTCTTCAATGAGTTTATTTGTAGGTAATTTCAGGGTAGGCTATATACATAGCCCAGTGACCATTATGCTTATTCCCAATACTGAAGAATAACTAGAGTAAATTTTTAAAAATATGTTTTTAGAAAAGAAAATCTTGGTTTTCATGTGTTTAAAATACTTTCTTTCCTTCAAAGACTATAGGTTTTATTATTATTTTTTTATTTTTGTATATTGCCGTACATGGCAATGGGTTTTATTTGACAGATTCATACACATATACCATTAGATTTTGCTCTTATTTGACTCCCCTTACACTCCTTCAACCCTTATCATGCCTTGTTCCAGTTCTTCCATGATCATTTGTCCCTTTTCTATAGGTACCCTGCCATTGATACGTCCAGTCCCCATTTTGTTTTCATGCCATATATGTATATGTGACATAAATGTCATACATATTTATAAATCTGAATCCCACATATGAAAGAAAACATACAATATTTGCCTTTCTTCTTCTCCATCTATTACAATTTTAAATAATTCTCTATCCATGGATTTATTGCAAATGTTTAAAATACAGTTAATATTTAATGTCAATCTTATATTCTTCCACCTTGCTGAACTCATTTATTTTATGAAGTTTTCTTAGATTTTCCGGTACAGGTTCCTTGTGATTTTCTGCACAGAGTCCTATGTTATATTCAAATAGAGACAGCTTTATTTCTTATTTCTAGTCTTTTGCATTCTTTCGTGATTTATGATTGCATGCAGATTTCCCAGAACCATATTGAATATTAATAGTAAGATTAAACCTTACCTTGTTCATAATCTTGGCATGAAAATACTGCCTTTCACCACTAAATATCATGTCAGCACCTAGTTTTCTGAGAATTTGAATCATGAGTGATGTTAAATTTTATCAAAAGACTTCTTTGCATCAGGTAATATGGTTATATGACTTTTCCTGTATGCCTTATTATCATAACGATTTATATTGCTCATTTTTTCATCAAACTAGACTTGAATCTGAGGAATAAATCAACATGTCATGTTTTGTAATTACTTTTACATATTACTTAATTCTGTCTGCTGATATTTTATAAGAATTTTTGGTATTTTTACTTATGGAAGAGATTGCCGTGTGCTCTCCAATTTCTTACAAACTTCATCAAGTTTGTGATATTACTAATGGAGCAAATTGAGATATGCTCCATTCTCCATTTCATTATCTAAAAAAGACGGTTTAAAAATTGATGCTAGTTTTTAGGCACTTATTATAATTCCCTACTAAATCATTGGATTCTGTACATAACTTGTTTGGAATGTTTCTATGGAATTCAGTTCTCTTAGTATTTGTAATGCTAGGTGTAATATCTCTTTCAGACTGAATCAATTATTGTCATACGTTATAATTTCCACTTTCCAAGAATGATATACAATCTAACTAAGGGAGAAGTTTTACCCTGGACAATTGTTTTGCAATATTTCCTTATTATTCTTTTGGTGTTTACATGGTTTTATTGCTTGGTTATTTGTGTCTTCCCTATGTTTTTCATTTTAGTTATGCCACAGATTTGCCATTTTTATTGATCTTTTCAAAGATCCTCTTTCGGGTTCCCTTTGTTTTTGCTCCTACTTTTACATTTTAAATACTGTTTGTCTGCTAGTTCCTTCTTTGACTTACTGGGGGCTTATGTGACTGGCCTGGTTTGCTTGTTGGGGATTTTTGAGATGATAGTATGTGGTACTAAACACATACTTTTCTTCTTTTTTTTTTTTTGTAAGCATTAAGGGATGTATTTTTTCTCTTAGCATGGCTTAGAAACCCAAAATATTTCAATGCTACGTTTTTGTTGTCATTGAGTCATTACACCTTTAAAATGTTTTCTGAGGAATGAAGTTTTCAGAAACATGTCTTTACTTTTCAAGTGTCTTATTTTTTTTAGTAATTTTCACTTTCATTCTATAAAACAAGCTCTGTGCATTTCAAAGATTTGACATTTGTTGAGGCTTGCTTTATAGATAAGGATAGACACGGTCTTGCTTTAGATTCTGTGAAAAAAAACTATGAAAATTATGTGTATTCTACTATGGTAGGGAGTATTCAATGTTTAATAATGTTCTTTTATTTCCTATTGATTTAAAATATTATTTAATTCTTTCATATTATTTCTGTTTTCCTTAATCATTATATCATGAATTGTTAAAAATGATATTGATGATTTTAAGTGTAATTATTAAATTCCATATTTATTATCTGAATCCTATCCCATTTGGTGTCATGCTCTTTGAAGTTTCTGTTGATATGTGCACACATGTTTAAAGTTATAATTATTCTTGAATTGAGAACTTCGTTGACTATATAATGTTGTTTCTGACTCTAGAGAAATAGTGTTCACCCTTCGTCTGGCAACAGATGGATATAGAGACAGAGACCCACATTGAAGCACTGGACTGAGTTCCCAAGGTCCAATTGAAGATCTGAAGAGAAAGAATATGAGCAAGGAAGTCAGGAACGCAAGGGGTTCATCCACCAACTGAGATGGTGTGCTTGAGCTAATGGGAGCTTACCAAATCCAGCTGGACTAGGACTGAAGGAGCATGGGATCAAACAGGACCCTCTGAATGTGGCTGACAATTGGGGCAGACTGAGAAGCCTATGATAATGGCACTGGGATTTGTCTCTACTGCATGTACTGGCTTTTTGGGATCCTATTCTATTTGGATGCATACCTTTTTAAGCCTGGATGGAGGAGGGAGGGTCTTAGGCTTCCCACAAGGCAGGATACCCTGACCTCTCTTAGGACTGGAGGGAGGGAAGGGTCAGTGGGGGAGCTGGAGGGAAGTGGAAGGAGGGGAGGAAGTGGAAATTTTGATTGGTATTATTTATAAAGAAAAAAAGAAATAGTGTTCATCATAAAGTCTGTTTTCCCGCTTTCATCTCAATTACTATTGAACATTTTTTAATCTACAACTTGCATTTAAATAAAAACTATATTTGAATGCATAATTTGAGTTGATTGTAGCAACATACAGTTGTGCTATATTGTCCTATTAAATATCAACTCACCCATATCTATTATTAAGGAGATAAATTTAGGTCATTTACAACTAATAGTATTACTACCAGGCACCATAATCATTCCATCAGGACTATGATAACACCACTAATCAAGAAGTCTCTCTTGTTCAAATCTGATCTTCATAATATTTGCTTTACGGTTTCTCTTGAATTTTTTGTTTTCTCTTCTATAGATATTCTATCATCCAGAGCAGTATGTTTTGTTTGTTTGTTTGCTTGCTTGTTTGTTTATTTGTTTGTTTTTTACAACAGGCACTAGTTTCTTTAATTGTTTTGAGAAAGAGTTTCCTCCACAATGACAGAAAATGACTGAACTGAATTTGACATGGGTGCTTGCAAAAGGCTACTCAAGGCATTTCATGACAGCATAGGATTATCTTGACTGTCCCTTGTTGATCTACATTCATTACATTTATTAGTCCAATACATGCCCTTGCCATTCCTTCTGCATAATCCAGAAGGGAGATGGGTTATTTTTGGATTATGCTTAGGGGAAAAAAAAAGCACTGTTTCTAGGAATTTCCTGTTTACAGTCCCTTTATAGGTGACCTTGCTTTACCATAATTGAAACCCTTGACATTTAAATTTTCTTCAAACCCCTTGAAATCACATCTCCTATCTAAGCATCATCATGGTCATGAGATTCAATATTGATTTTATAACAGATCCATTCCTTATAAGGTGCTGATATTACATTTAAAGGCCTAATTATCCTTTTGTATTGTGATTAAGCATTTTTAAAAGGCCAGAGATTCAGTTTTTAGATGTTTATCTTTTGTATTTTGTATCACTCTATTTACTGCTGAAGTCAGTCTTTGAAAGAAATCTATGAAGGTTAACTTTAGGCCCTGTATAACTTTAGTAAATGATTCAATTTTATTTCCTACTTCTCCAGTTTTCTCCTAAACATTCAAAGCTGCTGCCCAGCATAAAGCCAATCATCATATAAAGATTGCCTTTTGACAACAAGTTGATTTTAGGAGATTTGTATACATCTAGCCCTACATTGTTGTTCAATGATCTTAGCTTCATCTTTCCACCAGGTCCTTTACTTCATGATACATTTAATGGAATAAAAATTCTAGTATTAAAAAAGAGAAAGAACTAAATAAAATTAATAGTTTTCAATATGTTAACATATATATATATAATTGAAAACATTAAAAATATCACACAGAAAAGTAAAAGAAGCATAAAGATTGCAATAAATTGCATTTTAGTCATATGACAAGAAGCTTAGATGGATAAATAATGCATAACTAAACTCCACTGGATATTTAAACAAAAATGTGAACTTGCAAAGGAAAAATGCAAATGATTAATAAATATATTTTAAAATATTCAAACTGTTCTGTTAATTGAAGAAATGCAGATTAGTGTGACTATACAGTACCATACTTCAGTAAAGAGGATGTAGCCTCATTTAATATTTGCATGAGGGTGGAGGACCATACACACCTTTCTAGTAGAGTAAGTTAACCATGTAACTTAATTAGTAACTTTTATTAAAGACATTAAACACTGCACACTTCAAACTCTGAGTCAAGCCTAATACATGCCAAAATATTTTACCCCAAAATGTTAATAGTAATACATTTGTTGCATAAATAATAGTGAAAAGAACTAAAACATCTATCATTGATGTATTAGCCAAGTCAATTATTATATTCAAAGTAGTAATACATGGGCAAATATTCATAATATATTAAGCAATATATGTTATAAAAATTACCCAAAGAATTGTACAGCACAATAATTAATCATGTTGGAGAAAGACTGAATAGAAAAATGCTGGCAGTATTTTACTTTAGTGCTGATATTTCAAATTTGGTGGGTAGGGTTAGGGTTTTCTTTCTTACTATTTTATGTTTTCATTAAAGGGTATTTAATACCCATCACCTCATCTAAAAGTGTTTCATTCCAGCACCTGAAGATGGTGTCTAAAATCACAGACAGAACTCAGTCCTATATTTAACATGCTTTTCTATGCATACATACTTCTTATATTGTTGAACTTTATAAATTAGTAACAGTAAGTAACTAGCAATAATCAATCATGAAAATGAACACATACTAATAGACTGTAATACAGATTCTCTCTCTATTGCTATCTCTATCTCTCCTCTTCTCTGAAAAGTATCTTACTGTGCTACCTTCTCCCTCATAAAGTCAATGGTGAAGAGAGTCTGGGTCTTGTCAAACTTCATCTTGCTTTTCAGAATGGTATGAATTTACTAGTTGGTGAACTGCTTTTTCTGGAAATTTCCCACATTAGATTATGCTTGGATTGACCTTAGGTGACTGGAACTACAGAAAATAAAACCATAGAGAAAGGGTGACTCTCGCGCAGTGAAACATTGGTTTTGTTTTGTTTTTATAATAACAACGAAAAGAACAGATACTATTGCTTTTCAAACCATCTTAATAATAGAAGAATTATGAAGAAAATTTTGATTTTTGCCAACATGGCTTTCTTCTACTCCATTTTAAGTAATTTTATCAGAATATCTAAATTACTTAGAGCATTCTGTCCCAAACATGCCTTGTTCATGCAGTCTAAAACAGTCCATACAGATACAATCTATAGGTTCATAGCAATGAAAAAATTCAATACACCTTAGGCAGGATCAGAGTTACACTGGCTCACCCAACACTATGACTTCCAGAACTTGGCACATTTCTTATTTCATTGCTTTAACAGAGATTTATGTGGCTCTTGGACACTTCTGTACCATATTGAAGAGGGCAGTATCAGCTGTGTTCAGCTCCAGGGAAAATCCTTCAAAGCAGATAACTGAGTGCATAAAGTCAGAGTAGATGAGTCCAGGTTGAATTAATTGTGTTTAAGTAGCTAGTTGTGACTTAGCCAAGCTTCTACTGCTACTCAAGATGTATTTGCTTGGTGTGGGGGGGCTTATGGACTCCCACGATTATTCCCATTCTCTGCAAGGCTTCCCTTCTACATGTTTGCAGTTTCATATTGATTTTTCTCTTCATGTGTTTGCCTTTTGAAATTCTTTCAATAACCACCTACACCTTGCTATGGTCTGCTCTTGGTTACCAGTGTGCACATTGATATTTTCCAACTGAAATTAAGCTTCCATTTTATCTCCTTTTCCTTTTGTGTCATTAGGTCTACAAACACACAGAATTGAAATTTTAGAGATGTATGCCTGCTCATATAGGGCTAATCTTTATATTAGTAAAGTAATCAAAATGAAAAGGTAATATGGCACCACAACACTTAGAAAATGAACCAAATTGCCACTGTCACTTTCTCCCCTGACTTCTATTATAAAACTTGGTAACTGTGTGTCCTTTTCTACACCTAGAAGAAAGGGACACTCGCTGTGGGTCCTTAATAATAATACTGAGCATACCCCATTGGTTGTTCCATTTTGCAAATAATAAGAGATTCCCGTTTCTTTAAATTTCCTATGGCATATACTGTATATAATAATTTTTTATCTTTTCTTCTTTCATTATGGGATCTCAAACATGAACCTAGTGATAGGTAAGAAAATAGGGATTTGTCTTGCCTATGGTGGCAAAGAATTTGAGGTGATAGACTCCAACATAGGAACTATTTTAGTTTTGAAACTATTTTAGTTTTGTTTTTTTTATTTGTTTGTTTTCTTTATATATTGGTATATCCTTTCAATTCTATTAATATATATTTAAATGGTCTGGTCGCTTCCAATGATCAATCAACTCATTGTTCATCTTTTCAATATGACCTTGGTCAGAACTGAATATACAAAAGAGAATAGACAAAACATACCAGGGTGTACAAAAAGTACTCGAAAGCAAATGTTATCCAACACAGTTTATTTGATCTGGAAATGTAGTAAACTATTGTGATTGGTGTGGAAATTTCAACTTTTGGTTTGGCCTCAGTTAGAAAATTGCCGAGTCCTAAAAGTTGGTTATTGCGTCAAACTGCTGTGTGTACCAAGGGGTTACACTTGGCTTACTCATTCCTTCTCACTCTACTTCCAGACCACTCTAATCTAAATTGCACCCAACCTTTTGCACATTTGTCCTGAGTTCATTTGTTGTAACTACAGTATAACACATTTGATGTCAAATCTGTACGTTCTAATTACACAGAACCAAAAGCAGACAAGCCCCTGTGTGCTTGTGAGCCAAATGCAGCCAAATGTTTCCACTTGTGAGCCTAAGATTACTGGGGAATTTCAAGCATTTCTGTAACTCCCAATGACAAAAAGGCATGCATTTAGAATCAAGACATTTACAAATTTATAAATCTGTGAAGACAAAGCTTTTACAATGTACATTCATGTCTGATTTTAAACATTTCTTAGAATGTTTTCAGATAAACCCTGTTTCTTGGTCTTGTTCCAAGAAACTGACTAGCAATAAAATTAAACTGACTGGTTCAATTTTATTTGCTCAAACTAAGAAATTTCACGATGCAGAAAACTTCAAAATAAGTCTCTCCCCCAATAACCCTTTATTTCTTCCTCCTCTCTCCTTCCCTCTCATTTTAAAGTCTGTTTTAATCTTCCAAATCCTTATTCTGAAAATAAGACAAAAATGTATGTGGCATAAGTATATATTTGCTCAAATATGAGGAAATAAAAACAAACCTGGCACTGATTATGAAATCCTTTGTGTTTTGGACATGGACCGAGGGTGAAAAGGTTTCTTTTGCTAAAATATGACACTCATACCTAAGAGACCATCTGTGACCCCATTCTCAGAACCATATGGACTTTGCGAAAACTCAGGCCTGTGACCCTGGTGACCAGTCAGCCAACCCATAATAATAGATTTACTTCTTTTTCTCACAGATTCGTTTAAATAACTTGTTTTTCTGTGAAACCTGGATATTGGTATTTGAAGATGTTGTCTTAAGTCGTGTAGTTTATTACAGAACAGCAGAGATTTTTACATAGATAAGTTTATATAAAATATTCTCCTATTAATAACCAGTAACTTAGTGGTATGGGGGGGAAGGGCACAGAGTCTATGATTACCAATGGCAGCAGAGTTCTCTTTCCTGTGCTGAAGTCCTTCACTGACATGGTGTTCAAGATATTTCCCATCTCATACTAGGGTGTTAATAGGTGAAGTTAGTGGTGTCATATAGAAATTAAACATTAAATATAATGTTCTCATGTATACACTTGTTTAATACTTAATATATATATGAAGTTGAGAAAAGTAATATATTTTTGGCATAAAGTCAATTAGATTAGATAGTTAGGCTTCAAACTGAAGACTTTTCAAACTTCCTAAGGCTGAGACCCTTTATACCGTTCCTCATGTTGTGGTGACGTCCAGACTCAAATTGTTTCATTGCTACTTCTAATTGTAATCTTGCTATTGTCATGAAATCATAATGTAAATATCTGATATGCAGGTTATCTTATAGGTGACCATGTGAAAGGCTCTCTTAGACCCCCAGTAGGGCTATGACCCATATTTTGAGAATCTTGCTATAGAGTATACCTCTCTTTAGTAGAGCTTTTATTGAGGAGGTGGGGTCTTTTAAATTTCACTCTGAAATTATAAGTTGTCACCCTAACATATTTTATACTTTAAATTTATGTTCTAATTAAGGAATTAAATGATGAATGAGCATAACATTGCACACAGACGGTAAAAAGTTGTTATAACAATTCTATGTAACACAGGAAGATCTGGGTAGTTTTCCTGATTTATAAAGACTCGGGGTGAACAGCCAATTTGGGGAATGCTCTTCTGATGGGAATTTAAGGAGCTAAATTGGGGCCTTTGGCATTTTTAGCAAATACTTATGGGAGAAAATTGATTAAATTATTGGTGATAGGCTTTGAGATACCTTCTTTTTTGCTAATTTTTTTATTTTTCACATTCAAATAATTATGAATTTTTATCATATAAATAAAATTGTACTGGTGAAATGGCATATTGGGATAAAAAATACTTGCCAGCAAGCCTGATGACCTGAATTCAACCCTCAGGACCCACATGGTGGAAGGAGAGAATTGAAGACTTGTCCTCTGAACTATATACATGCCATGTACACACACACACGACACCATACCACACACACACGTTGCACATGCTGAACAAACATACACAAAATCGTGATGCAAAACCTTTGCTTGCAACTAAATAATAGGATGCACTTAATACAGGTTAAGTACATAGCTAATGATTATCTTAGTAACAAATTTACAACTAAATTTTAGCACCAGAATTTAAATGTAATTTTTTTACACAATTCTCTAACATATTATATGTACTCCAAAATAAAGGGCATGACCAATTAAAAGCAAAAGTGCCCTCTGTTTCTTCCATTTCTGAAAAGACTTCTAGGAAAATGGAAAAGCAAAACAGAGAAGAAGACTTGCACATTTTCATGACCATATAAGTTATAAATCATAGTGACTAAAAATGCCTTCTCCTCCTCTTGTATGCATCATGTGTGTATATCAATTGTATACAGAGTATTGCCTTAGGAAATAGTTGGACTTGGGTACTGGGGCATTCAGAAATCCTAGCATTGCCTATGGTGGAGATGGGAGGAAAAAAAAAAACAGAAAATCCACAGAAGGCTTGCAGGACCACCATGGATTTTTTTTTCAGATATAGATCTGAAAAAAACTGGATGCAGTTTTATATCTCAAATAAGGATCAAAGCCAAGAACCCACATCCAACGTAGTCTTTTGTTCTTTTGGTCTCCACTCACATACATACACCTATGACCTAGACGTAAACACATGCATGCACACCGACCAGATATACCAAAGAAAGGAAAAGAGAAGTTTGAATAAAAAGAAATCCAAAATCTCTAAACATAGTAAAAGAAGAGATAATTTTTACCCTTAAAGAATTTACATTATACTTAAGAAGAAAAAAAATTGCACTAATGTAATAAGTTTAAATGGTCTGAATAACGCACCTACTGTCTAGCGTTCATAGACCATCAATACAGTCACTTATGAGTACTTATTATATTTCACCCCTTATTCAGACTTAAGGTTCTAGAATGAACACAACATGAAAGTCATACCTTCTATAGTGAGTTGAAATGTATGACCTAAACCAAAAGGCTACCCTGAATAAGCATGTAGAATTATTTATCATAGGGTTCTTTACAGCAATAATTAGGGAAAGGATATCAAAATGAGGTACCTAGATCAGGGAAACATTTAAATCCAGTGATTTATGGCTCCTAAGAATTCCCAGGAAAGGGAAACATAGGCGAAGGGATGGAAGACCGCGAGAAGACAAAGGCAGAAACTAGTAGTCAGCGGAAGCTATGAGAGGAAATAGAACTGATTGCTTTTCTTCATTTTCACCAGGAAACAGTCCTACTCACATCTTGAATTTAACTTTGACAGTGTGTTTTCCTCATTTAAGACATCTAATTTTTGATAATTTATATAGAAGGGCTAGAGGAAACCAAATATCTCTTTTCTTTGCTGGAGCTCAATTCTAGTGTAGGGGATACACAATGAACATTATAAATAGTAAAATACATAGTATATACATGGTGACATGGACTTCAGGATAAATTGAGCAGAAAAGGGGTATATGGAAAAGTAGGTCCTCTTGTTGGAATGGCAACTCCTAATTAGAAGATATAGATTAAGAACGTGGTGAGAATTGGGCTACAGTACAAGGCAGACCACATTAAAAAAGAAACAGGGCAATTTAGAGTCTAGTTTCAAAAAGGGATAAAATATAGGTAGGAGAAAATCATACATATATTTCAAAAGGATAATACCACAACTTAAATAATTTAAAACATGAGTGTTATGCATAGATCCCTTATAAAGAAGAAAAATCTTGCTGGAAATTATTTTTTGTATTAAAGATTAATCACAAAATACCGGGCTAGGAAAAATCTCGTAGTTTATTGGAAATGACTTTTTTATTTCTTGGGCTACCCTGATGGTGAACGTTAATTTTCCACTTGGTAGCATAAGAATCATCCAGAAGATAAATTCTGCGTACGACTGCAAAATTTTATCTAGGGTAGGCTAGCCTCTGTTGATACTTGTGAGAGAAAATCTTGATTATGGTAATTAAAGTAGGGAGATTTACCTTAGATGCTAGCAACACTGAAAAGGCTGGGTGCTGAACGACATGCAAAAGCTGGTGGACTGTGAACGTTCTCTGCTTTTTGTTGTTCTCGGCTTTTGCTCATCAATGCGAAGTGGCCAACTCCTCAAGATTCTACCACCTTCAGGAGTTCTCGAACATCATGGACTTTGTCCTCAAACTGTGATAAAACAAAACAAATACAACAACAGAAACAGCAAAACCCACCTCTGTGTTGCATAAGTTGCTTTTGTGGTGGTATCTTATCATAGGAACAAGAAAAGTAAAAGCTAAAATTGGAACCAGTAATGGAGATACGGTCATCATGAACCTGGCTATATGGTTCTGAAGCCTTTGGAACTTGTTTGAGGGTCTCTGGAATTTTAGGCTAGAAAATCTCTGTAAAACTGTCAGCAGAGCTTAATGGACCATTCTGTTAGGAGTTGAGAAGACAAAAAATGCTGAAACGTGGTGAATGGAGGTCTAGCTTATGAGATTCCAGAGGGGAACAAAGACTTTATTAGGAACTGTGATGGGGCCATTCATGACATTTTAACCAAGAGACTGGCTTCATTCTGCCCAGGGAATCTGAGTGAGGCTAAATTTAAAAGAAATAGAATAATGTTCAGTAGAAGAAATTGCCAGCCAGGATGGGTATTTGTATAGTGGTAGGTTATATGTTGACTGAATTTTCCTCTTCTGCCTAATTTATCAGCCATTCAGTCCTAAAGAAATATACAGAGGTCTATATTAATCATAAACTGGTTGGCCTAGTATCTCAGGTTTCTTATTATTAATTCTTAAATCTTACATTAACCCATTATTTTCGGCAAGGCAGTCACATCTTGCATCCTCTGCATCTGGATTGATGACTGCAAACTGAGCTTATCCCTATTCCCCAGAATTTTCCTGTCCTCATTGCACCACCTCTACTTCCTGCCTGTTTCACACCCGCCCCATGCTTCTTGCCTGTTACAGGCCAATCAGCATTTTATTAAACAAGTACAAGAAACAAATCTTTACAGGGTAAAACCATTGTCCTGCAGCAGCTATATTTTATTACATTCAAACATTTTTATAGTGTGAGAAAGAAAAAACACAAGCAAATTAGGAGGTTTAGCATAGAATGTCCTATAGGTTTATAGCTGCAGACAAGGGGTCATACCAATGGCAGTATGTCTGTAATTGTTAAGAAAAACTCGCATTCTTAATTCAAATAGCAAGAAAAATTGACCTGAAGACAAGACATCACTCATCAAAATCTACAGCTTATAATAAATGAAAATTCATGTAAAAGGAGAAAACCTGAACTCAGGATGCCAAAGGCATGGGTATATACTATCAACAATACCTAGGAAGGTGATTTGCAAATTTGGTCACCAAGGCATGCAAATTCCTTAAAACTATAGCTCAAGTGGACCAGGATCACTTGCAAGATGGCAACAGAGTTGATAGTACAGGACTCATAGTACTATGGATTTTAGGCTTGAAAGATGAAAGACTAAGAGGCCATGGAGCTCATTCTGCAGTTTCAGGAAATAACTGAGCCCAGGAAATCTGTGCATGAGCAACAATCCTGCAACAAAGCCCTGAGAGACTTCTGAATGAAGATGTGAAAATGAAACAGACATTGCAATGGAGAGTTCAGGATGTTAAAGATGCCAAAGCCATTGGACATTCTCAGGAAAACTACAGGCATGGAATTGATCAACTCAAGAGATAATTATATATTACAGAACTGGAGAGGGGATCTACACAAGTCCATTGAATCCCACCTGATTCCACTACAAGCCCCAAATGCGGGACAAGAAACTGTGCATGTGCTGGGCTTAAGGGTCTTTTGTCCAATTATTCTTTACAAAACCTAATATTTTTCTATTGGAATAAAAAATATTTATGTTGTACTATTGTATATTGGGAATACATACATTTTTCTACTTTGTAGAAGCATGTGTTTAAGAGATTGCCTGAGTCTTGGATAAGACTTGGGCTTTGGACTTTGGAACAGTGTTAGCATGAGGACTTCTGTAGTTGAATAGGCATGGTATGGTAGTCATGAGATTATGGAGACATGGAGTGGAAAGTTCATGTTTAAGAATAATGGGTTTGGGACAGGATTCCCCTGCCCTACTAGACCTTACCCTCTAACTGTGAACAAAAATAAACTGTTTCTTCTTTAAGATGCATACATTGACTTAAATTCCTTAAGTCACAGTGTTTTATCACAGAAAAAGTAACTGAAACAGCTATCTACAGTGAAAGATGACTTTCAAAGGTATTCAATCCTTTGTTGCAAGTTTAAACCAGAAAACAAACAGACCATCTTTATCACAAGGTAGAGAAAAAAGCTTGGTCTCAGAATTGGGTATCTAAATTTTCTTTGATATTACTAGTTCTCTTTTATTGACTTACAAATAATACCAATATTTCATGCAATTCTTTCAGAGTACCAGATACTTTATATACGTAGGTCTCCTCTTTACAATGATCCTTTCCTTTCTCCCTTCCTTCCCTGCTTTTGCTAGTTCTGTTGTATTTTTAGTTCTGTAAATTCTTGCCTCTTTTTCGAGTCTACAGCCATTGTCTTGTCAATCACACCTCTACAGAAATACACCACAATTGACATTTATATGGCTTCCGGACTCCAACTAAACTTTTTTTTTTAATTGCTACATGTTTCTCCATGCAGCAATTACCTATGAGCATAATGAGCAGTTAAAAGTATTTTAACTAGGAGTGAATTAAGTAGTCATTTAAAACTCAGTGATATGGTGTGTGTGCTTCATATTGCAGAAATTACACAGCCCCTGACCAGTGGGATGCTAACAGGGAGTAAGGGGCGCTAGAATCAACAACAGCTTAGTTTCATCCCAGGAATGCAAAAATGCTTCAACATCAATATATCAGGAAATATGATATGGAGTGTACATAAATTCAAGGACAAAATAAAAATGATTATCTAGTAGAATCAGATTTTTTTTTGCAAGAAGCAACATGCTTTCCTGACAAAAAACCTTAGAAAAATATAACATAGAATAACATATCTTGATATAGTAAGTGGTCATTTACAACGAATGTGCAAGCAACCTTATAATGAATTGGGGAAAAACTGGAAGTATGTCTTCTAAAAACCAGAATAAGAAGAATATATTAATTCTCTAAACTTTTGTGCAATACAACACATGAATTTTTAGCTAAGGCAATAAGACATTAAGACGAAATAAAAGTAGTACAGATAAGAAAGGAAAAGCTTCAAACTGATATTATTTGGTAGACAACACAGTTCTGTGAGTAAAACAGTATTGAATTTCATATCAGGAAATGTCTAAGTATTATAAATAGTTTAAGCAACAGTAGCAGGATATAAAATTAGTATGAATACTTCTCAGCATCTAGGTGTAACAATAATGGACATTCCAAGAAGAAAACAATGAAAGTAGTCACATTCACAAATCTCAAAAAATAAATAAACAGGAAGAGACACAATAACAGAGGTGAAAATGTCTCTCATAAACAGTTTCAACACCAGAATGAGTTTTTAAAATTTCTATGGATGAAAAGATCTTTAATGTTCACAGGACATTACATTGTAATATTGTGAAAACGGCTACATTATGGAAAAGAACTGTTTCAATGCAATGCAATTCACATGAATATTCAATAGAATTCTTCAGATAATTGTAATAGGAAAATCTTAAAATGCACATGAAAACATAAACCCCCACAAAGTCAAAGCAGTCCTAAGGGGCGGGAGGAGAGTAATTCTTGATGAATATGGGGATATCTGATTCGACATTACACTCTATTGTGATATTAGCCAAGCGTATATATAGTACTATCAGAAAGTCTAAATAAAACTGGAGGAATAGAGTAGAGGATATATAAATAAATCCATACAACTATATCCAACTCCTCCCCCCCCACCACCAAAAAAAACCTAAAGGAATAGAATAAAAAAATTGGAAATAAATCCATGCATTTACTTACATATGAGTTTCAATAATGTGCCTAACGCATATGTTGAGGAAGAGACACTCTCTTTTATAGATATATTTGAAAACTTGACATTTACATGTAGAAGATTGCTGCTAGATCACTATCTCTCACTCTGTACAAGTACTAATTTAAAATCTATCCAATAGTTTTAATGTAACACCTGAAATTTGAAACTATGGAGAGAACAAGAGAACAATAACTAAATAGTAATTCAGTTACTCAGGTAAATACCAAGAATTGAGGGATAGGTATAAAATGTAAAAAAGTTTCAATATAGCCAAGTAAACAATAATCAGATTAAAAAGAGAAACCATAAAAAGGAGAAAATCTTTGTCCTTTTATTTTAATCTAGCTATAGAATATATAAAGAACTAAAATGATTAAATACGAAGCAGAAGAATATCCAATCAATATGTGGGAATATAATGTATTTGTGCATGCTTTTTAAAATGATATAAAAATAGCCAATAAGGTCAGGCAGTGTGGCACATGCCTTTAATCCCAGCCCTTAGGTGGTAGTGAATGGCAGATCTTTTTGTACGTTCAAGAACAGCCTGGTTTACAAAGTGAGTGCCATACCTGTTTCGAGAGAAACCCTATCTCACTCACCCCCTCCAATAGCCAATAAATACAATTTTTGTGCTCAAGATTTTTAGTCCAGAAAAAAATGTAAATCAAAGTTAAATAGGGTTCCATCTCACATAATTCAAAATTATTATTGTCATGAAAACAAAAAAATAAGTTTTGAATAGGATACAATGGTGAAGGAAGAAAGGGAAGAACCCTTATACAACTCTCAATGGGTAGAGTGCAGGGGTGAGGGGGAGGTGGCGAAGACCCTTATACACTGCCAATAGGGTAAGATGGAAGGGTGAGGAAGACGGGGAGGACCTGTTATATACCTAGTGACAGTGCTAGTGTAAACCGTATGGCAGCTTCGCAAGCAACCTAAAAATAGAAATCCTATAGGTCTAACACACCACCTCCTAACTTCTAGAGTATGTAGCCAAAGGAAGACAGTGTTCCAGTGGCACCCCCCTCGCCAGGTTCCGCGTTTTACATTTTTTTCCTGCCATCTTTCCTTTGATATCAAAGTCTTGGGGTAGGGTAGTGCTATAGATTTCAGGCGTATAGACCCAAACTCCAGCAATCACCTTATCTCTTCACTTCAATCAGTTCTGAGTCCCTGCATTAATTTCAGATCCACTGAAACAAGATTTCTGGTGGAGGCTGAGATTTATACTAATGTGTGGGGTGTAAATAAATATTTGAAAGACAGTTTGTCATTTAGCAAAACAACAAAATAGATACTCTTTAAGGCCATGATTTCCCCCACCCGTGCATCCTTGACCGGTTTACAATGCAAGGCAAGAAGTCAAAATCTGTTCCAGATTGAAATCAACACCATTTTATTATTTCTAAGAGAGGGGGTTCTTGAGGCTCTAACCCTAATGGAGGGTCTATGGGCAGTTAAAGGATAATGAGCAAGAGATTGCCATTTTCCTTAGTAGAAACTACACGGATATATTGTCCACGTTTCTATAAACCTTACTTTACTTAAGATTGGGTAAGCAATCTTAGTCAAACTAGTTGCACCCAGAAAAAAAAGTATTTAGGAGAGGAACGAGCAGGACAGGGAAGGAATGAAAGTTCTAGAGGATGAAATACCCAGAACTCGGTGTACGCATGTACAGAATTGTCCAAGAATATAACAGAACAATTATCAATGTGTTCCAAAATAATCAAAGAAGACATGAGTAAACCCGTAAATGAATTCATATATGACACAAAAATCAACTGAATTAAATAAGAAAGCTAAGCCAGGATTTGGAAGTGGAATTCAGTTAAGAGAAATACTGGCCATCCAGTGGTGGTACACACATTTGATCTCAGCACTTGTGAGCAGAGGCAGGCCGATTTCCAAGTCTGAAGCCAGTCTGGTCTACTGAGGGAGTTGCAGGAGAGCCAGGGCTATACACAGAGAAACCCTGTCACAAAAGAAGGGGGAGGGGACCTAAATGCAATTTAGCTGGAAATGAAAATTTTAATAAGTTAAATAAAAGCCAGTTGGAAGCCCTCACCAGTAGAATGTATGAAGTCAGAAAAATATGTAGAGAAAGGACTCATTCAGTCAAAGAAAATGATAAATGACAAAGAAAGCATCCACGTGAACGGAAAATGTGTGATCTTTGGGAGACCAGTAAAAAAAGCTATGGAACAGAGAAGAATTTCATGCCAAACAAATAGAAAATGTTTTCATAAACTTTATAGAAGAAAATTTCCCAACTCAAGGAAAAGAGACACCCATTTAGGACAAATAATGAAACAGACAGGATCAGAGAAGAACCTCCTCCATAATATACTATTATTATAAATATAGAAAGAAAAGTTTATTGAAAACGGCAAGAAGAAGAACTAAGTCATAGAATGGCAGGCCCATAAAAACAACAGCTGATTTTTTTCAATGGAAATTTAAGCAATTGTTGTCAACCTGTGGATCAAGTCCCCTTTGGGGGGGGGGGGGATCTCATATCAGATATTCTTCCTACCAGATACCTACATTATAACTCATAACATTAGCAACATTACAGTTGTGAAATAGCAATGAAATAGTTTTATATTTGTGGGTCACCCCAACATAAGGAACTGTGTTAAAGGGTCACAGCATTAGGAAGGTTAAGAACCACTGGCTTAGGGCAATATATTTCACATCCGGAAAAACAACATATGCCAACCTGGCAGGGAGCTATTCCCGTAAACTGTTAAAACTGAAAGAGAAACAAATCTTTCTGTGATAAGAGGAGGCTAGAGGAATTTATGATCACCGGCCAGACCTTCAGAGAACAGGAGAAGTAATTCTTCAGACTTAAAAGTATGTAAACATACCAAAAATATTACAAGGGAAAAAATAAACAAGTCTAAGACAACTGTCAAACAGGAGGACTAAGAAAACACAAAAGACTACAAAATCAACCAAAGTGTATGGATTAATACACACCTTTAAATAATAATTCTGAATATTCATGTCCATAATTTTCCAATGAAGGACCACAGACTATCAGATTGGATTAGAAAACAGGATCCATCTGTGTGTGTGTGTGTGTGTGTGTGTGTGTGTGTGTGTGTGAGAGAGAGAGAGAGAGAGAGAGAGAGAGAGAGAGAGAGAGAGAAGCAGAGACAAAGAGTCAACAATCTGTACATTCATTTCTACGGATAAGGGCATGCACATGCCACGGTGTGTCTGTGGAGGTCACAGAACAGCCTTCCATCCATTATCATCCCTTCCTTCTTGATCTTGTTTAAGACAGGGTCTCATTGCTTTGGTTTAAGCCAGGCTGGCTGACTGACACGCTAGTTGAGATTTTCCTGACCTCTCCCCATCACACACACACACACACACACACACACACACACACACACACATATTTCATTTTCTATACATGTACTGGGGTTACAGACATTCAAATTACTACATCGATGGTCTTCCTGTGTGGATTCTGGAAGTCAAGACTCAAGTCACCAGGTTTATATAGAAGGCACTTTTACCCACTGAGATACTAGAGTTTGGAGTGCTGGAGGAAGTGCTAATGTGGTCTCTGACCGGGAGAGTGGGTTATGTTATTCTGTGCCTATCTGGAGTTGCTGGAGGTTGGAGTGTCTCAGAGCAAGGTGGTTTGCTTTCTCATCTGGAGAGCAGGTATGACTTTACATGAATCCTGAAAGTCTGGAGGTTGATTCACTCGAGGGTAGTTTGGGTCTGTCACTTTGATCTTTGAATTCAAGTCACTTGTGCTGTCCTGATGCTCATCAATTAGGACCCAGTGATGATCCTGTCTCCACCTCTGCAGTACCGGCATTAGCAAGTATGTGTCATCACACTCGGCTGTTGCACATGGGGACTAAGAATCAAACTCAGGTCCTCATGCTTGCATGACAAGCATTTGACCATCTGAACTACCTCCCCAGCCCAATGAGCTATAGTTACCATGGCAACCTTCATAGCCTCCTTCTCTTAAATTGTTTAGTATATAATCCATACTTTTGCTGGGTTGGACTGATGGATATTTTTCCTAGGAATATCCACAGACCCTTATGCCTTCAAGTTTTTACACAAGGTAAACTTGGTCAGTCTAAAACATTCTTCCTGTATTTTAAGCCTAGTAAACTGTATTTATCATTTTGGTTAGAACTCCGAGCCTGCCCTCTCTCTCTGAAATCTGCCCCGAAGCCCTTGTTCGGAGGATGGGTCTCCATCTCCATACTACTGTGGCACTGATTTCAAACTACTAGCATTTGTGACCTGTTTCTGAATTCATTGCTATCCTGTGTTCCTAGTCCTCCAAATGAAGGACAGAGTTGGTGGGAAACTTACTTTGGGTTTATCGCTGGCAAGTGTAAGGCTAGTCTGTGGTGGGGGCACAGCAAGCATTTGTGAAACCTGATTCACATGCGAGGACTCAAAGACGAAGTGCCAAGACTACTGTCCTGCTTGTTCCATGACCACCCAACTATTCGTCACTGCTATCACAAACACTAGTTTACGTTCTTTTTTTTTTTTTGAAGGATCGGAGTCACATACTCACAAATCTGCCATAGATGTGCCATAAAAGGGACATCAGTGATCTAGTTACATTGTCTTCTGCAAAGCCAATGTGCACATTAAAATGTATATATGTGCAAAAATGTGAATAGCGGTACACTTCCTAACAATACTATGATAAGAAGAAGTCAGAAGGCTGGAGGATTCAGGTCTGGAACTGCATTTGATGCGTAAGATCCTGCGTTGTTGTTTTAAACAAGAGCGACAGGGAAAAATTATTTTTTTTTTTAAAAAAAAAATGAAAACGGTTTCACTGCTGTACTTCTAATGGATGTACTTTAAAGAAAGCCAGGGGGAATTTTAAACTCCATATACATTTTGTGAACATTCAGATAAATATCTATGACTAATCTCCAGTGTGCTTGAAATTTAAAAAAAAATAGAACAATTTTGATATCCAAGTTGAATTATTAAGTAAAAATATTCAGTTATCAGATAGTTAATTAAGTGGAACTGACTGTATTCATTAAAATATTTGTTCCAAACAAATGTATTTAACATTCAGATATTATGCAGAATAGGTGACAATTGCATATCTCCATGGAGATCAATAATGGGATTCAGATCATTGTGTAAAGAGTCTGCAAGTTTAATGCAGAGAGAATGTCATTATTATTTCTCTCTTAATGATGGTCATTATGCGCAAACACTGATTGAATTCCATTTGTTACCTGCGTTTGAGCTGAGAGGAATAATTACAATTTAAGTGTCTCCATTAAAATTCATAAAAGAATATGAATGCAAAAATTATACTTGAAACTGACAAAATATACTTTGAGGATATAAATTGTGTTTTCTGATAGGCCTCTTAAAAGTATTAAAAATAGCTCCACTTTAATAAGATGGCATATAAAGATCATATGTTGTGCTCACCTTTATGCTAATTTTAATGCTGCAATACATGATCAATAATAAAAAGTAAAGAAATTAACTTTCAAAAGTGAGATCACTTATATATTGTTACAGGCATCGCTAGTACTTTTGGGTCATAATAATTGTTAAAGTGTTTTAAATTTCTGTATGGCTAGCTTTATATTATTCCTTATGTCGATGGTATTTTCTGACCACCTATCACTGTGGGTAACAAATAGTCTGAGGTGCAAACAATACTTGACTCTGCTGTGTTCTATGTCATTCCAATTGAAATTAGTTTTACCTGTTGTATTCTACGTGTTGTATACATTTCTGATTGGTGATGCGTATAATTATCACCTCTTGAGCACACCGACCACAGTTTTCAGACCCTGAAGCTGCATTTTCCCCAGAATGAAGTGGGCTACCTTAGGATGCCATTTGGGTGTCGCTGGCCCTACAAGTCTTGCCTCCAAAGGCCACAGGAGTCCTCTGAGTTCTCTGAGGAGAGATGGTTGAGCATTGAAATCTGCAGCCGTCCCTGAGGTGAAAGCACAGCAGCTGTGAGACCTTTAGGCCGCCTAAGGGTGTGGAGAAGCATCTGAAGGGAAATGATGCTTTCCGATGCAAGCCGGCTTCTCTAACTCCTGAGCAGCTATCAAAATCAAGGAGCCTTGAATTTTAAAGCGCTTGTGTATAAAAATCTTATGTGTATCTAAGATCTTTGTCTGGAATACGAGTGTCTTTTTGAAGATATGTATTGATCATTTTGTATGTCAGAAACATCAAGTGTATATATGTCTAAAATGGAATGCTTTGAAAGGTTTTTCAGAGTTAAACTGATTATCCGAACTCAGTTCCCTCACCTTTGCCTAGAACATTCTTCAAAAATAGTATTACTCAGCATTGATATTTGCTGATATATACATTTTTTGCTTTATCCTCCAACTATGCTTTTGACCATTTTACAAGGGTTAAGATATTTGTAAATGCAATGAAAGTGCCTTCAATCATGGGATAAAAATTGCATTCCTATTAATACATGATTATTTTAACCTGCCTGATCAGGTGTACTAATAATTTTGCTGACCTCTGTATTGGATATGGTCAGACGATCGCTCCGAAGTAAAATGCAGAGATGGAATTACAGTGAACAGTGTCTGTCCATTGGGCACAGCACTGGGCAGTTGTCAATGAGACATTGAAGGGTATAACTACTGAAGGCTGACAAGAATCCCTGTCGGAGATCTGTCTTTCTCTAGGCACTTAAAATGTCTTTCTTTTTTTAGGGAAGAAAAAGGAAGAGAAGGGAAAATGTAGTAGAAGAAGGTACAAAGGACAGAAGTACAGAAAAGCAAAGAAAAAGGAAGAAAATCAATGACTTTTTGCTTTCATAGAGACCAGGATAAATGTGCACTCACTGACTCTGTCTTTATTTGTGCATTATCTTTAAAGGTGAAAAAGCTGAACCAAACCAGGCCCCCCTTTCCATACTGAGCAAAGCACAGATGGTACATCACCAAGCAACTAAACATAAAGATTAGTAGAGATTCCAATTTCATCTGACATAAATAAGCAATGATTATAAACTACCCTTTCAAATGATAAAAGTCAAGAAATGGGGAGGGGAAATCCGGACCTTTACACCTTTCAAAGAAATGAGTACACTTTCCTCAAAAGTGTAGAGCAGTGTTTAACAGGCTAATAAGTGAGTGTGACCTAAGCTTACGATTCCATCAGTACCTACTAACAGAAGTTCAGATCAGCCCGAATTAAAAAAAAATAGCATGAGGAAAATAGCTTCCAATTGAATATCTTAACTAGTCATTCCTGATTGACCTCACACTCTGATGTTTGAACTGCCATTCCTCAGGTATGCAAATCTTTCCTGGACGCAGAAGGGTGGCACTTTCTAAATTTGCGGGTGAAACTTACGCCAATCGTTTTCCTTGCGTGTTCGAGCTAATCCAAGGCTGTTCTCTGTCATGCTTTATTCCTCTCTACCCTTTCAAATGATAAAAGTCAAGAAATGGGGAGGGGGAAATCCGGACCTTTACACCTTTCAAAGAAATGAGTACACTTTCCTCAAACCTGACATGGCAAGAGAAGTTCATCGCAGCCATAATTTGTTCTTATAATTCTTCTGGCACTATTCAGGGCATGTAACAGGAAGTGAACAGTGTCCAGAATGAAGAATCAAGCTTAATTGGTTAAAGAGATTGAAATGGCTAAATTAAAATCAAGTCATATTCTGTAGCCAGGAGGAGGATGAGGTCTGATCTTGTCTTCCTGGCAGACGCACTG